>NC_091230.1:11631214-11943714 GCF_040958095.1 Procambarus clarkii | reverse complement strand
CCAGCTGAAAATCAGGATATCTGCAATAAAAACCGAAGTTCTCCCCTTTTCAATATCTTACTCAGTATTTTAAAGAGAAAAAAATAGATGATTGAAAATGAAGTATTTAAGTTTATTATCTAATCAATTATGTGTTTGCATTATTTTTATCGTATATTTATTGAATTAATAACAATGAACTGAAAATTTACAAAAACGTGGAAAAACGGCAAAATATTGCCTAATTCGATGATATTTTGTTTAAATCACATAAAAGAAAAGGGGATTGATAAACGTCGAAATATTGCTAAATTCGACGATTTTTAGTACAAAACAAAATGCAAGAAACTTGCTTAAAAATGGAAAATTTGCGAAATTCTGAGATATGAAGGCCAAATCACATATCGTGAGAAAACATGAAATAGTATCGAAATATTGGTAAGAAATGAATATATTTACGTACTATGAAACTACATGAAAAACGTGAAAAAAGTCACTATTATACCAAATTTGAGGATTTTAACTTCGAATCATAAAGCGAGGTTTCGTAATATTTAGAACCCTGAAAAGACATATGGCAATGTTGTTTCCAATACAAATGATAAAAATCAATGTGTTTTCATTAGAATTAACTAAAATGTCCCTGATTTTCCGTTTATATTACCGATGGAAGATGTACACGTAAAGCCGCTCTAATCCGGCTGAAACGTCGATATATGCAATAAAAACAGAACTTCTCCCCTTGCAATATCTTACTCAGTTTTTTAACGAGAAACAAATAGTTGATTGAAAATGAAGTATTTAAGGTTAATTTCTAATCAATTATGTGTTTGCTCATTTTTATCATATATTTAATGAATTAATACCAATAAACTGAAAATTTACAAAAACGTGGAAAAACGGCAAAATATTGCCTAATTCGATGATATTTTGTTTACATTACAAAAAGGAAAAGGGGATTGATAAACGTCAAAATATTGCTAAATTCGAGGATTTTTAATACAAAAAAAAGGCAAGCAACTTGCTTAAAAATGCAAAATTTGTGAAATTCTGAGATATGAAGGACAAATCACATATCGTGAGAAAACATGAAATAGTATCGAAATATTAGTAAAAAATAAATATATTTACGTAATATCAAACTACATGAAAAACGTGAAAAAAGTCACTATTATACCAAATTTGAGGATGTTAACTTTGAATCATCAAGCGAGGTTTCGTAATATTTAGCTTCAAGAAAAGACATATGACAATGTTGTTTCCAATACAAATGATAAAAATCAATGTGTTTTCATTAGAATTAACTCAAATGTTCCTGATTTTTTGTTTATATTACCGATGGAAGATGTACACGTAAAACCGCTCTAATCCAGCTGAAACGTCGATATATGCAATAAAAACCGAAGTTCTCCCCTTTTTATTATCTTACTCAGTATTTTAACGAGAAAAAAATAGATGATTGAAAATGAAGTATTTAAGTTTATTATCTAATCAATTATGTGTTTGCATTATTTTTATCGTATATTTATTGAATTAATAACAATGAACTGAAAATTTACAAAAACGTGGAAAAACGGCAAAATATTGCCTAATTCGATGATATTTTGTTTAAATCACATAAAGGAAAAGGGGATTGATAAACGTCGAAATATTGCTAAATTCGACGATTTTTAGTAGAAAACAAAATGCAAGAAACTTGCTTAAAAATGGAAAATTTGCGAAATTCTGAGATATGAAGGCCAAATCACATATCGTGAGAAAACATGAAATAGTATCGAAATATTGGTAAAAAATGAATATATTTACGTAATATCAAACTACATGAAAAACGTGAAAAAAGTCAGTATTATACCAAACTTGAGGATTTTAACTTCGAATCATAAAGCGAGGTTTCGTAATATTTAGAACCCTGAAAAGACATATGACAATGTTGTTTCCAATACAAATGATAAAAATCAATGTGTTTTCATTAGAATTAACTAAAATGTTCCTGATTTTCCTTTTATATTACCGATGGAAGATGTACACGTAAAGCCGCTCTAATCCGGCTGAAACGTCGATATATGCAACAAAAACAGAACTTCTCCCCTTTTCAATATCTTACTCAGTTTTTTAACGAGAAACAAATAGTTGATTGAAAATGAAGTATTTAAGGTTAATTTCTAATCAATTATGTGTTTGCTCATTTTTATCGTATATTTAATGAATTAATACCAATAAACTGAAAATTTACAAAAACGTGGAAAAACGGCCAAATATTGCCTAATTCGATGATATTTTGTTTAAATTACATAAAGGAAAAGGGGATTGATAAACGTCAAAATATTGCTAAATTCGAGGATTTTTAATACAAAAAAAAGCCAAGCAACTTGCTTAAAAATGCAAAATTTGTGAAATTCTGAGATATGAAGGCCAAATCACATATCGTGAGAAAACATGAAATAGTATCGAAATATTACTAAAAAATTAATATATTTACGTAATATCAAACTACATGAAAAACGTGAAAAAAGTCACTATTATACCAAATTTGAGGATTTTAACTTCGAATCATCAAGCGAGGTATCGTAATATTTAGATCCAAGAAAATACATATGACAATGTTGTTTCCAATACAAATGATAAAAATCAATGTGTTTTCATTAGAATTAACTCAAATGTTCCTGATTTTCCGTTTATATTACCGATGGAAGATGTACACGTAAAACCGCTCTAATCCAGCTGAAACGTCGATATGTGCAATAAAAACCGAAGTTCTCCCCTTTTCAATATCTTACTCAGTATTTTAACGAGAAAAAAATAGATGATTGAAAATGAAGTATTTAAGTTTATTATCTAATCAATTATGTGTTTGCATTATTTTTATCGTATATTTATTGAATTAATAACAATGAACTGAAAATTTACAAAAACGTGGAAAAACGGCAAAATATTGCCTAATTCGATGATATTTTGTTTAAATCACATAAAGGAAAAGGGGATTGATAAACGTCGAAATATTGCTAAATTCGACGATTTTTAGTAGAAAACAAAATGCAAGAAACTTGCTTAAAAATGGAAAATTTGCGAAATTCTGAGATATGAAGGCCAAATCACATATCGTGAGAAAACATGAAATAGTATCGAAATATTGGTAAAAAATGAATATATTTACGTAATATCAAACTACATGAAAAACGTGAAAAAAGTCACTATTATACCAAATTTGAGGATTTTAACTTCGAATCATAAAGCGAGGTTTCGTAATATTTAGAACCCTGAAAAGACATATGACAATGTTGTTTCCAATACAAATGATAAAAATCAATGTGTTTTCATTAGAATTAACTAAAATGTTCCTGATTTTCCTTTTATATTACCGATGGAAGATGTACACGTAAAGCCACTCTAATCCGGCTGAAACGTCGATATATGCAATAAAAACAGAACTTCTCCCCTTCTCAATATCTTACTCAGTTTTTTAACGAGAAACAAATAGTTGATTGAAAATGAAGTATTTAAGGTTAATTTCTAATCAATTATGTGTTTGCTCATTTTTATCGTATATTTAATGAATTAATACCAATAAACTGAAAATTTACAAAAACGTGGAAAAACGGCCAAATATTGCCTAATTCTATGATATTTTGTTTGAATTACATAAAGGAAAAGGGGATTGATAAACGTCAAAATATTGCTAAATTCGATGATTTTTAATACAAAAAAAAGGCAAGCAACTTGCTTAAAAATGCAAAATTTGTGAAATTCTGAGATATGAAGGCCAAATCACATATCGTGAGAAAACATGAAATAGTATCGAAATATTACTAAAAAATTAATATATTTACGTAATATCAAACTACATGAAAAACGTGAAAAAAATCAGTATGATACCAAATTTGAGGATTTTAACTTCGAATCATCAAGCGAGGTTTCGTAATATTTAGATCCAAGAAAAGACATATGACAATGTTGTTTCCAATACAAATGATAAAAATCAATGTGTTTTCATTAGAATTAACTCAAATGTTCCTGATTTTCCGTTTATATTACCGATGGAAGATGTACACGTAAAACCGCTCTAATCCAGCTGAAAATCAGGATATCTGCAATAAAAACCGAAGTTCTCCCCTTTTCAATATCTTACTCAGTATTTTAAAGAGAAAAAAATAGATGATTGAAAATGAAGTATTTAAGTTTATTATCTAATCAATTATGTGTTTGCATTATTTTTATCGTATATTTATTGAATTAATAACAATGAACTGAAAATTTACAAAAACGTGGAAAAACGGCAAAATATTGCCTAATTCGATGATATTTTGTTTAAATCACATAAAAGAAAAGGGGATTGATAAACGTCGAAATATTGCTAAATTCGACGATTTTTAGTACAAAACAAAATGCAAGAAACTTGCTTAAAAATGGAAAATTTGCGAAATTCTGAGATATGAAGGCCAAATCACATATCGTGAGAAAACATGAAATAGTATCGAAATATTGGTAAGAAATGAATATATTTACGTACTATGAAACTACATGAAAAACGTGAAAAAAGTCACTATTATACCAAATTTGAGGATTTTAACTTCGAATCATAAAGCGAGGTTTCGTAATATTTAGAACCCTGAAAAGACATATGGCAATGTTGTTTCCAATACAAATGATAAAAATCAATGTGTTTTCATTAGAATTAACTAAAATGTCCCTGATTTTCCGTTTATATTACCGATGGAAGATGTACACGTAAAGCCGCTCTAATCCGGCTGAAACGTCGATATATGCAATAAAAACAGAACTTCTCCCCTTGCAATATCTTACTCAGTTTTTTAACGAGAAACAAATAGTTGATTGAAAATGAAGTATTTAAGGTTAATTTCTAATCAATTATGTGTTTGCTCATTTTTATCGTATATTTAATGAATTAATACCAATAAACTGAAAATTTACAAAAACGTGGAAAAACGGCAAAATATTGCCTAATTCGATGATATTTTGTTTACATTACATAAAGGAAAAGGGGATTGATAAACGTCAAAATATTGCTAAATTCGAGGATTTTTAATACAAAAAAAAGGCAAGCAACTTGCTTAAAAATGCAAAATTTGTGAAATTCTGAGATATGAAGGACAAATCACATATCGTGAGAAAACATGAAATAGTATCGAAATATTAGTAAAAAATTAATATATTTACGTAATATCAAACTACATGAAAAACGTGAAAAAAGTCACTATTATACCAAATTTGAGGATGTTAACTTTGAATCATCAAGCGAGGTTTCGTAATATTTAGCTTCAAGAAAAGACATATGACAATGTTGTTTCCAATACAAATGATAAAAATCAATGTGTTTTCATTAGAATTAACTCAAATGTTCCTGATTTTTTGTTTATATTACCGATGGAAGATGTACACGTAAAACCGCTCTAATCCAGCTGAAACGTCGATATATGCAATAAAAACCGAAGTTCTCCCCTTTTTATTATCTTACTCAGTATTTTAACGAGAAAAAAATAGATGATTGAAAATGAAGTATTTAAGTTTATTATCTAATCAATTATGTGTTTGCATTATTTTTATCGTATATTTATTGAATTAATAACAATGAACTGAAAATTTACAAAAACGTGGAAAAACGGCAAAATATTGCCTAATTCGATGATATTTTGTTTAAATCACATAAAGGAAAAGGGGATTGATAAACGTCGAAATATTGCTAAATTCGACGATTTTTAGTAGAAAACAAAATGCAAGAAACTTGCTTAAAAATGGAAAATTTGCGAAATTCTGAGATATGAAGGCCAAATCACATATCGTGAGAAAACATGAAATAGTATCGAAATATTGGTAAAAAATGAATATATTTACGTAATATCAAACTACATGAAAAACGTGAAAAAAGTCAGTATTATACCAAACTTGAGGATTTTAACTTCGAATCATAAAGCGAGGTTTCGTAATATTTAGAACCCTGAAAAGACATATGACAATGTTGTTTCCAATACAAATGATAAAAATCAATGTGTTTTCATTAGAATTAACTAAAATGTTCCTGATTTTCCTTTTATATTACCGATGGAAGATGTACACGTAAAGCCGCTCTAATCCGGCTGAAACGTCGATATATGCAACAAAAACAGAACTTCTCCCCTTTTCAATATCTTACTCAGTTTTTTAACGAGAAACAAATAGTTGATTGAAAATGAAGTATTTAAGGTTAATTTCTAATCAATTATGTGTTTGCTCATTTTTATCGTATATTTAATGAATTAATACCAATAAACTGAAAATTTACAAAAACGTGGAAAAACGGCCAAATATTGCCTAATTCGATGATATTTTGTTTAAATTACATAAAGGAAAAGGGGATTGATAAACGTCAAAATATTGCTAAATTCGAGGATTTTTAATACAAAAAAAAGCCAAGCAACTTGCTTAAAAATGCAAAATTTGTGAAATTCTGAGATATGAAGGCCAAATCACATATCGTGAGAAAACATGAAATAGTATCGAAATATTACTAAAAAATTAATATATTTACGTAATATCAAACTACATGAAAAACGTGAAAAAAGTCACTATTATACCAAATTTGAGGATTTTAACTTCGAATCATCAAGCGAGGTATCGTAATATTTAGATCCAAGAAAAGACATATGACAATGTTGTTTCCAATACAAATGATAAAAATCAATGTGTTTTCATTAGAATTAACTCAAATGTTCCTGATTTTCCGTTTATATTACCGATGGAAGATGTACACGTAAAACCGCTCTAATCCAGCTGAAACGTCGATATGTGCAATAAAAACCGAAGTTCTCCCCTTTTCAATATCTTATTCAGTATTTTAACGAGAAAAAAATAGATGATTGAAAATGAAGTATTTAAGTTTATTATCTAATCAATTATGTGTTTGCATTATTTTTATCGTATATTTATTGAATTAATAACAATGAACTGAAAATTTACAAAAACGTGGAAAAACGGCAAAATATTGCCTAATTCGATGATATTTTGTTTAAATCACATAAAGGAAAAGGGGATTGATAAACGTCGAAATATTGCTAAATTCGACGATTTTTAGTAGAAAACAAAATGCAAGAAACTTGCTTAAAAATGGAAAATTTGCGAAATTCTGAGATATGAAGGCCAAATCACATATCGTGAGAAAATGAAATAGTATCGAAATATTGGTATAAAATGAATATATTTACGTAATATCAAACTACATGAAAAACGTGAAAAAAGTCACTATTATACCAAATTTGAGGATTTTAACTTCGAATCATAAAGCGAGGTTTCGTAATATTTAGAACCCTGAAAAGACATATGACAATGTTGTTTCCAATACAAATGATAAAAATCAATGTGTTTCATTAGAATTAACTAAAATGTTCCTGATTTTCCTTTTATATTACCGATGGAAGATGTACACGTAAAGCCACTCTAATCCGGCTGAAACGTCGATATATGCAATAAAAACAGAACTTCTCCCCTTTTCAATATCTTACTCAGTTTTTTAACGAGAAACAAATAGTTGATTGAAAATGAAGTATTTAAGGTTAATTTCTAATCAATTATGTGTTTGCTCATTTTTATCGTATATTTAATGAATTAATACCAATAAACTGAAAATTTACAAAAACGTGGAAAAACGGCCAAATATTGCCTAATTCGATGATATTTTGTTTAAATTACATAAAGGAAAAGGGGATTGATAAACGTCAAAATATTGCTAAATTCGAGGATTTTTAATACAAAAAAAAAGGCAAGCAACTTGCTTAAAAATGTAAAATTTGTGAAATTCTGAGATATGAAGGCCAAATCACATATCGTGAGAAAACATGAAATAGTATCGAAATATTACTAAAAATTAATATATTTACGTAATATCAAACTACATGAAAAACGTGAAAAAAGTCACTATTATACCAAATTTGAGGATTTTAACTTCGAATCATCAAGCGAGGTTTCGTAATATTTAGATCCAAGAAAAGACATATGACAATGTTGTTTCCAATACAAATGATAAAAATCAATGTGTTTTCATTAGAATTAACTCAAATGTTCCTGATTTTCCGTTTATATTACCGATGGAAGATGTACACGTAAAACCGCTCTAATCCAGCTGAAACGTCGATATGTGCAATAAAAACCGAAGTTCTCCCCTTTTCAATATCTTATTCAGTATTTTAACGAGAAAAAAATAGATGATTGAAAATGAAGTATTTAAGTTTATTATCTAATCAATTATGTGTTTGCATTATTTTTATCGTATATTTATTGAATTAATAACAATGAACTGAAAATTTACAAAAACGTGGAAAAACGGCAAAATATTGCCTAATTCGATGATATTTTGTTTAAATCACATAAAGGAAAAGGGGATTGATAAACGTCGAAATATTGCTAAATTCGACGATTTTTAGTAGAAAACAAAATGCAAGAAACTTGCTTAAAAATGGAAAATTTGCGAAATTCTGAGATATGAAGGCCAAATCACATATCGTGAGAAAATGAAATAGTATCGAAATATTGGTAAGAAATGAATATATTTACGTAATATCAAACTACATGAAAAACGTGAAAAAAGTCACTATTATACCAAATTTGAGGATTTTAACTTCGAATCATAAAGCGAGGTTTCGTAATATTTAGAACCCTGAAAAGACATATGACAATGTTGTTTCCAATACAAATGATAAAAATCAATGTGTTTTCATTAGAATTAACTAAAATGTTCCTGATTTTCCTTTTATATTACCGATGGAAGATGTACACGTAAAGCCACTCTAATCCGGCTGAAACGTCGATATATGCAATAAAAACAGAACTTCTCCCCTTTTCAATATCTTACTCAGTTTTTTAACGAGAAACAAATAGTTGATTGAAAATGAAGTATTTAAGGTTAATTTCTAATCAATTATGTGTTTGCTCATTTTTATCGTATATTTATTGAATTAATAACAATGAACTGAAAATTTACAAAAACGTGGAAAAACGGCAAAATATTGCCTAATTCGATGATATTTTGTTTAAATCACATAAAGGAAAAGGGGATTGATAAACGTCGAAATATTGCTAAATTCGACGATTTTTAGTACTAAACAAAATGCAAGAAACTTGCTTAAAAATGGAAAATTTGCGAAATTCTGAGATATGAAGGCCAAATCACATATCGTGAGAAAACATGAAATAGTATCGAAATATTGGTAAAAAATGAATATATTTACTTACTATGAAACTACATGAAAAACGTGAAAAAGTCACTATTATACCAAATTTGAGGATTTTAACTTCGAATCATAAAGCGAGGTTTCGTAATATTTAGAACCCTGAAAAGACATATGACAATGTTGTTTCCAATACAAATGCTAAAAATCAATGTGTTTTCATTAGTATTAACTAAAATGTTCCTGATTTTCCGTTTATACTACCGATGGAAGATGTACACGTAAAGCCGCTCTAATCCGGCTGAAACGTCGATATATGCAATAAAGACAGAACTTCTCCCCTTTTCAATATCTTACTCAGTTTTTTAACGAGAAACAAATAGTTGATTGAAAATGAAGTATTTAAGGTTAATTTCTAATCAATTATGTGTTTGCATAATTTTTATCGTATATTAATGAATTAATACCAATAAACTGAAAATTTACAAAAACGTGGAAAAACGGCCAAATATTGCCTAATTCGATGATATTTTGTTTAAATTACATAAAGGAAAAGGGGATTGATAAACGTCAAAATATTGCTAAATTCGAGGATTTTTAGTACAAAACAAAATGCAAGCAACTTGCTTAAAAATGCAAAATTTGCGAAATTCTGAGATATGAAGGCCAAATCACATATCATGAGAAAACATGAAATAGTATCGAAATATTGGTAAAAAATGAATATATTTTCGTACTATCAAACTACATGAAAAACGTGAAAAAAGTCACTATTATATTAAATTTACGGATTTTAACGTCGAATCATAAAGCGAGGTTTCGTAATATTTAGATCCAAGAAAAGACATATGACAATGTTGTTTCCGATACAAATGATAAAAATCAATGTGTTTTTATTAGAATTAACTAAAATGTTCCTGATTTTCCGTTTATATTACCAATGGAAGATGTACACGTAAAGCCGCTCTAATCCGGCTGAAACGTCGATATATGCAATAAAAACAGAACTTCTCCCCTTTTCAATATCTTACTCAGTATTTTAACGGGAAACAAATAGTTGATTGAAAATGAAGTATTCAAGGTTAATTTCTAATCAATTATGTGTTTGCATAATTTTTATCGTATATTTAATGAATTATTACCAATAAACTGAAATTTACAAAAACGTAGAAAAACGGCCAAATATTGCCTAATTCGATGATATTTTGTTTAAATTACATAAAGGAAAAGGGAATTGATAAACGTCAAAATATTGCTAAATTCGAGGATTTTTATTACAAAACAAAATGCAAGCAACTTGCTTAAAAATGCAAAATTTGCGAAATTCTGAGATATGAAGGCCAAATCACATATCATGAGAAAACATGAAATAGTATCGAAATATTGGTAAAAAATGAATATATTTACGTAATATCAAACTACATGAAAAACGGGAAAAAAGTCACTATTATACCAAATTTGAGGATGTTAACTTTGAATCATCAAGCGAGGTTTCGTAATATTTAGCTTCAAGAAAAGACATATGACAATGTTGTTTCCAATACAAATGATAAAAATCAATGTGTTTTCATTAGAATTAACTCAAATGTTCCTGATTTTTTGTTTATATTACCGATAGAAGATGTACACGTAAAACCGCTCTAATCCAGCTGAAACGTCGATATATGCAATAAAAACCGAAGTTCTCCCCTTTTTATTATCTTACTCAGTATTTTAACGAGAAAAAAATAGATGATTGAAAATGAAGTATTTAAGTTTATTATCTAATCAATTATGTGTTTGCATTATTTTTATCGTATATTTATTGAATTAATAACAATGAACTGAAAATTTACAAAAACGTGGAAAAACGGCCAAATATTGCCTAATTCGATGATATTTTGTTTAAATTACATAAAGGAAAAGGGGATTGATAAACGTCAAAATATTGCTAAATTCGAGGATTTTTAGTACAAAACAAAATGCAAGCAACTTGCTTAAAAATGCAAAATTTGCGAAATTCTGAGATATGAAGGCCAAATCACATATCATGAGAAAACATGAAATAGTATCGAAATATTGGTAAAAAATGAATATATTTTCGTACTATCAAACTACATGAAAAACGTGAAAAAAGTCACTATTATATAAAATTTACGGATTTTAACGTCGAATCATAAAGCGAGGTTTCGTAATATTTAGATCCAAGAAAAGACATATGACAATGTTGTTTCCGATACAAATGATAAAAATCAATGTGTTTTTATTAGAATTAACTAAAATGTTCCTGATTTTCCGTTTATATTACCAATGGAAGATGTACACGTAAAGCCGCTCTAATCCGGCTGAAACGTCGATATATGCAATAAAAACAGAACTTCTCCCCTTTTCAATATCTTACTCAGTATTTTAACGGGAAACAAATAGTTGATTGAAAATGAAGTATTCAAGGTTAATTTCTAATCAATTATGTGTTTGCATAATTTTTATCGTATATTTAATGAATTATTACCAATAAACTGAAATTTACAAAAACGTAGAAAAACGGCCAAATATTGCCTAATTCGATGATATTTTGTTTAAATTACATAAAGGAAAAGGGAATTGATAAACGTCAAAATATTGCTAAATTCGAGGATTTTTATTACAAAACAAAATGCAAGCAACTTGCTTAAAAATGCAAAATTTGCGAAATTCTGAGATATGAAGGCCAAATCACATATCATGAGAAAACATGAAATAGTATCGAAATATTGGTAAAAAATGAATATATTTACGTAATATCAAACTGCATGAAAAACGGGAAAAAAGTCACTATTATACCAAATTTGAGGATGTTAACTTTGAATCATCAAGCGAGGTTTCGTAATATTTAGCTTCAAGAAAAGACATATGACAATGTTGTTTCCAATACAAATGATAAAAATCAATGTGTTTTCATTAGAATTAACTCAAATGTTCCTGATTTTTTGTTTATATTACCGATAGAAGATGTACACGTAAAACCGCTCTAATCCAGCTGAAACGTCGATATATGCAATAAAAACCGAAGTTCTCCCCTTTTTATTATCTTACTCAGTATTTTAACGAGAAAAAAATAGATGATTGAAAATGAAGTATTTAAGTTTATTATCTAATCAATTATGTGTTTGCATTATTTTTATCGTATATTTATTGAATTAATAACAATGAACTGAAAATTTACAAAAACGTGGAAAAACGGCAAAATATTGCCTAATTCGATGATATTTTGTTTAAATCACATAAAGGAAAAGGGGATTGATAAACGTCGAAATATTGCTAAATTCGACGATTTTTAGTAGAAAACAAAATGCAAGAAACTTGCTTAAAAATGGAAAATTTGCGAAATTCTGAGATATGAAGGCCAAATCACATATCGTGAGAAAACATGAAATAGTATCGAAATATTGGTAAAAAATGAATATATTTACGTAATATCAAACTACATGAAAAACGTGAAAAAAGTCACTATTATACCAAATTTCAGGATTTTAACTTCGAATCATAAAGCGAGGTTTCGTAATATTTAGAACCCTGAAAAGACATATGACAATGTTGTTTCCAATACAAATGATAAAAATCAATGTGTTTTCATTAGAATTAACTAAAATGTTCCTGATTTTCCTTTTATATTACCGATGGAAGATGTACACGTAAAGCCACTCTAATCCGGCTGAAACGTCGATATATGCAATAAAAACAGAACTTCTCCCCTTCTCAATATCTTACTCAGTTTTTTAACGAGAAACAAATAGTTGATTGAAAATGAAGTATTTAAGGTTAATTTCTAATCAATTATGTGTTTGCTCATTTTTATCGTATATTTAATGAATTAATACCAATAAACTGAAAATTTACAAAAACGTGGAAAAACGGCCAAATATTGCCTAATTCTATGATATTTTGTTTGAATTACATAAAGGAAAAGGGGATTGATAAACGTCAAAATATTGCTAAATTCGATGATTTTTAATACAAAAAAAAGTAAAGCAACTTGCTTAAAAATGCAAAATTTGTGAAATTCTGAGATATGAAGGCCAAATCACATATCGTGAGAAAACATGAAATAGTATCGAAATATTACTAAAAAATTAATATATTTACGTAATATCAAACTACATGAAAAACGTGAAAAAAATCAGTATGATACCAAATTTGAGGATTTTAACTTCGAATCATCAAGCGAGGTTTCGTAATATTTAGATCCAAGAAAAGACATATGACAATGCTGTTTCCAATACAAATGATAAAAATCAATGTGTTTTCATTAGAATTAACTCAAATGTTCCTGATTTTCCGTTTATATTACCGATGGAAGATGTACACGTAAAACCGCTCTAATCCAGCTGAAAATCAGGATATATGCAATAAAAACCGAAGTTCTCCCCTTTTCAATATCTTACTCAGTATTTTAAAGAGAAAAAAATAGATGATTGAAAATGAAGTATTTAAGTTTATTATCTAATCAATTATGTGTTTGCATTATTTTTATCGTATATTTATTGAATTAATAACAATGAACTGAAAATTTACAAAAACGTGGAAAAACGGCAAAATATTGCCTAATTCGATGATATTTTGTTTAAATCACATAAAGAAAAGGGGATTGATAAACGTCGAAATATTGCTAAATTCGACGATTTTTAGTACAAAACAAAATGCAAGAAACTTGCTTAAAAATGGAAAATTTGCGAAATTCTGAGATATGAAGGCCAAATCACATATCGTGAGAAAACATGAAATAGTATCGAAATATTGGTAAGAAATGAATATATTTACGTACTATGAAACTACATGAAAAACGTGAAAAAAGTCACTATTATACCAAATTTGAGGATTTTAACTTCGAATCATAAAGCGAGGTTTCGTAATATTTAGAACCCTGAAAAGACATATGGCAATGTTGTTTCCAATACAAATGATAAAAATCAATGTGTTTTCATTAGAATTAACTAAAATGTCCCTGATTTTCCGTTTATATTACCGATGGAAGATGTACACGTAAAGCCGCTTTAATCCGGCTGAAACGTCGATATATGCAATAAAAACAGAACTTCTCCCCTTGCAATATCTTACTCAGTTTTTTAACGAGAAACAAATAGTTGATTGAAAATGAAGTATTTAAGGTTAATTTCTAATCAATTATGTGTTTGCTCATTTTTATCGTATATTTAATGAATTAATACCAATAAACTGAAAATTTACAAAAACGTGGAAAAACGGCAAAATATTGCCTAATTCGATGATATTTTGTTTACATTACATAAAGGAAAAGGGGATTGATAAACGTCAAAATATTGCTAAATTCGAGGATTTTTAATACAAAAAAAAGGCAAGCAACTTGCTTAAAAATGCAAAATTTGTGAAATTCTGAGATATGAAGGACAAATCACATATCGTGAGAAAACATGAAATAGTATCGAAATATTAGTAAAAAATTAATATATTTACGTAATATCAAACTACATGAAAAACGTGAAAAAAGTCACTATTATACCAAATTTGAGGATGTTAACTTTGAATCATCAAGCGAGGTTTCGTAATATTTAGCTTCAAGAAAAGACATATGACAATGTTGTTTCCAATACAAATGATAAAAATCAATGTGTTTTCATTAGAATTAACTCAAATGTTCCTGATTTTTTGTTTATATTACCGATGGAAGATGTACACGTAAAACCGCTCTAATCCAGCTGAAACGTCGATATATGCAATAAAAACCGAAGTTCTCCCCTTTTTATTATCTTACTCAGTATTTTAACGAGAAAAAAATAGATGATTGAAAATGAAGTATTTAAGTTTATTATCTAATCAATTATGTGTTTGCATTATTTTTATCGTATATTTATTGAATTAATAACAATGAACTGAAAATTTACAAAAACGTGGAAAAACGGCAAAATATTGCCTAATTCGATGATATTTTGTTTAAATCACATAAAGGAAAAGGGGATTGATAAACGTCGAAATATTGCTAAATTCGACGATTTTTAGTAGAAAACAAAATGCAAGAAACTTGCTTAAAAATGGAAAATTTGCGAAATTCTGAGATATGAAGGCCAAATCACATATCGTGAGAAAACATGAAATAGTATCGAAATATTGGTAAAAAATGAATATATTTACGTAATATCAAACTACATGAAAAACGTGAAAAAAGTCACTATTATACCAAATTTCAGGATTTTAACTTCGAATCATAAAGCGAGGTTTCGTAATATTTAGAACCCTGAAAAGACATATGACAATGTTGTTTCCAATACAAATGATAAAAATCAATGTGTTTTCATTAGAATTAACTAAAATGTTCCTGATTTTCCTTTTATATTACCGATGGAAGATGTACACGTAAAGCCACTCTAATCCGGCTGAAACGTCGATATATGCAATAAAAACAGAACTTCTCCCCTTCTCAATATCTTACTCAGTTTTTTAACGAGAAACAAATAGTTGATTGAAAATGAAGTATTTAAGGTTAATTTCTAATCAATTATGTGTTTGCTCATTTTTATCGTATATTTAATGAATTAATACCAATAAACTGAAAATTTACAAAAACGTGGAAAAACGGCCAAATATTGCCTAATTCTATGATATTTTGTTTGAATTACATAAAGGAAAAGGGGATTGATAAACGTCAAAATATTGCTAAATTCGATGATTTTTAATACAAAAAAAAGTAAAGCAACTTGCTTAAAAATGCAAAATTTGTGAAATTCTGAGATATGAAGGCCAAATCACATATCGTGAGAAAACATGAAATAGTATCGAAATATTACTAAAAAATTAATATATTTACGTAATATCAAACTACATGAAAAACGTGAAAAAAATCAGTATGATACCAAATTTGAGGATTTTAACTTCGAATCATCAAGCGAGGTTTCGTAATATTTAGATCCAAGAAAAGACATATGACAATGCTGTTTCCAATACAAATGATAAAAATCAATGTGTTTTCATTAGAATTAACTCAAATGTTCCTGATTTTCCGTTTATATTACCGATGGAAGATGTACACGTAAAACCGCTCTAATCCAGCTGAAAATCAGGATATATGCAATAAAAACCGAAGTTCTCCCCTTTTCAATATCTTACTCAGTATTTTAAAGAGAAAAAAATAGATGATTGAAAATGAAGTATTTAAGTTTATTATCTAATCAATTATGTGTTTGCATTATTTTTATCGTATATTTATTGAATTAATAACAATGAACTGAAAATTTACAAAAACGTGGAAAAACGGCAAAATATTGCCTAATTCGATGATATTTTGTTTAAATCACATAAAAGAAAAGGGGATTGATAAACGTCGAAATATTGCTAAATTCGACGATTTTTAGTACAAAACAAAATGCAAGAAACTTGCTTAAAAATGGAAAATTTGCGAAATTCTGAGATATGAAGGCCAAATCACATATCGTGAGAAAACATGAAATAGTATCGAAATATTGGTAAGAAATGAATATATTTACGTACTATGAAACTACATGAAAAACGTGAAAAAAGTCACTATTATACCAAATTTGAGGATTTTAACTTCGAATCATAAAGCGAGGTTTCGTAATATTTAGAACCCTGAAAAGACATATGGCAATGTTGTTTCCAATACAAATGATAAAAATCAATGTGTTTTCATTAGAATTAACTAAAATGTCCCTGATTTTCCGTTTATATTACCGATGGAAGATGTACACGTAAAGCCGCTTTAATCCGGCTGAAACGTCGATATATGCAATAAAAACAGAACTTCTCCCCTTGCAATATCTTACTCAGTTTTTTAACGAGAAACAAATAGTTGATTGAAAATGAAGTATTTAAGGTTAATTTCTAATCAATTATGTGTTTGCTCATTTTTATCGTATATTTAATGAATTAATACCAATAAACTGAAAATTTACAAAAACGTGGAAAAACGGCAAAATATTGCCTAATTCGATGATATTTTGTTTACATTACATAAAGGAAAAGGGGATTGATAAACGTCAAAATATTGCTAAATTCGAGGATTTTTAATACAAAAAAAAGGCAAGCAACTTGCTTAAAAATGCAAAATTTGTGAAATTCTGAGATATGAAGGACAAATCACATATCGTGAGAAAACATGAAATAGTATCGAAATATTAGTAAAAAATTAATATATTTACGTAATATCAAACTACATGAAAAACGTGAAAAAAGTCACTATTATACCAAATTTGAGGATGTTAACTTTGAATCATCAAGCGAGGTTTCGTAATATTTAGCTTCAAGAAAAGACATATGACAATGTTGTTTCCAATACAAATGATAAAAATCAATGTGTTTTCATTAGAATTAACTCAAATGTTCCTGATTTTTCGTTTATATTACCGATGGAAGATGTACACGTAAAACCGCTCTAATCCAGCTGAAACGTCGATATATGCAATAAAAACCGAAGTTCTCCCCTTTTTATTATCTTACTCAGTATTTTAACGAGAAAAAAATAGATGATTGAAAATGAAGTATTTAAGTTTATTATCTAATCAATTATGTGTTTGCATTATTTTTATCGTATATTTATTGAATTAATAACAATGAACTGAAAATTTACAAAAACGTGGAAAAACGGCAAAATATTGCCTAATTCGATGATATTTTGTTTAAATCACATAAAGGAAAAGGGGATTGATAAACGTCGAAATATTGCTAAATTCGACGATTTTTAGTAGAAAACAAAATGCAAGAAACTTGCTTAAAAATGGAAAATTTGCGAAATTCTGAGATATGAAGGCCAAATCACATATCGTGAGAAAACATGAAATAGTATCGAAATATTGGTAAAAAATGAATATATTTACGTAATATCAAACTACATGAAAAACGTGAAAAAAGTCAGTATTATACCAAACTTGAGGATTTTAACTTCGAATCATAAAGCGAGGTTTCGTAATATTTAGAACCCTGAAAAGACATATGACAATGTTGTTTCCAATACAAATGATAAAAATCAATGTGTTTTCATTAGAATTAACTAAAATGTTCCTGATTTTCCTTTTATATTACCGATGGAAGATGTACACGTAAAGCCGCTCTAATCCGGCTGAAACGTCGATATATGCAATAAAAACAGAACTTCTCCCCTTTTCAATATCTTACTCAGTTTTTTAACGAGAAACAAATAGTTGATTGAAAATGAAGTATTTAAGGTTAATTTCTAATCAATTATGTGTTTGCTCATTTTTATCGTATATTTAATGAATTAATACCAATAAACTGAAAATTTACAAAAACGTGGAAAAACGGCCAAATATTGCCTAATTCGATGATATTTTGTTTAAATTACATAAAGGAAAAGGGGATTGATAAACGTCAAAATATTGCTAAATTCGAGGATTTTTAATACAAAAAAAAGGCAAGCAACTTGCTTAAAAATGCAAAATTTGTGAAATTCTGAGATATGAAGGCCAAATCACATATCGTGAGAAAACATGAAATAGTATCGAAATATTACTAAAAAATTAATATATTTACGTAATATCAAACTACATGAAAAACGTGAAAAAAGTCACTATTATACCAAATTTGAGGATTTTAACTTCGAATCATCAAGCGAGGTATCGTAATATTTAGATCCAAGAAAAGACATATGACAATGTTGTTTCCAATACAAATGATAAAAATCAATGTGTTTTCATTAGAATTAACTCAAATGTTCCTGATTTTTCCGTTTATATTACCGATGGAAGATGTACACGTAAAACCGCTCTAATCCAGCTGAAACGTCGATATATGCAATAAAAACCGAAGTTCTCCCCTTTTCAATATCTTACTCAGTATTTTAACGAGAAAAAAATAGATGATTGAAAATGAAGTATTTAAGTTTATTATCTAATCAATTATGTGTTTGCATTATTTTTATCGTATATTTATTGAATTAATAACAATGAACTGAAAATTTACAAAAACGTGGAAAAACGGCAAAATATTGCCTAATTCGATGATATTTTGTTTAAATCACATAAAGGAAAAGGGGATTGATAAACGTCGAAATATTGCTAAATTCGACGATTTTTAGTAGAAAACAAAATGCAAGAAACTTGCTTAAAAATGGAAAATTTGCGAAATTCTGAGATATGAAGGCCAAATCACATATCGTGAGAAAACATGAAATAGTATCGAAATATTGGTAAAAATGAATATATTTACGTAATATCAAACTACATGAAAAACGTGAAAAAAGTCACTATTATACCAAATTTGAGGATTTTAACTTCGAATCATAAAGCGAGGTTTCGTAATATTTAGAACCCTGAAAAGACATATGACAATGTTGTTTCCAATACAAATGATAAAAATCAATGTGTTTTCATTAGAATTAACTAAAATGTTCCTGATTTTCCTTTTATATTACCGATGGAAGATGTACACGTAAAGCCACTCTAATCCGGCTGAAACGTCGATATATGCAATAAAAACAGAACTTCTCCCCTTCTCAATATCTTACTCAGTTTTTTAACGAGAAACAAATAGTTGATTGAAAATGAAGTATTTAAGGTTAATTTCTAATCAATTATGTGTTTGCTCATTTTTATCGTATATTTAATGAATTAATACCAATAAACTGAAAATTTACAAAAACGTGGAAAAACGGCCAAATATTGCCTAATTCTATGATATTTTGTTTGAATTACATAAAGGAAAAGGGGATTGATAAACGTCAAAATATTGCTAAATTCGATGATTTTTAATACAAAAAAAAGGCAAGCAACTTGCTTAAAAATGCAAAATTTGTGAAATTCTGAGATATGAAGGCCAAATCACATATCGTGAGAAAACATGAAATAGTATCGAAATATTACTAAAAATTAATATATTTACGTAATATCAAACTACATGAAAAACGTGAAAAAAATCAGTATGATACCAAATTTGAGGATTTTAACTTCGAATCATCAAGCGAGGTTTCGTAATATTTAGATCCAAGAAAAGACATATGACAATGCTGTTTCCAATACAAATGATAAAAATCAATGTGTTTTCATTAGAATTAACTCAAATGTTCCTGATTTTCCGTTTATATTACCGATGGAAGATGTACACGTAAAACCGCTCTAATCCAGCTGAAAATCAGGATATATGCAATAAAAACCGAAGTTCTCCCCTTTTCAATATCTTACTCAGTATTTTAAAGAGAAAAAAATAGATGATTGAAAATGAAGTATTTAAGTTTATTATCTAATCAATTATGTGTTTGCATTATTTTTATCGTATATTTATTGAATTAATAACAATGAACTGAAAATTTACAAAAACGTGGAAAAACGGCAAAATATTGCCTAATTCGATGATATTTTGTTTAAATCACATAAAAGAAAAGGGGATTGATAAACGTCGAAATATTGCTAAATTCGACGATTTTTAGTACAAAACAAAATGCAAGAAACTTGCTTAAAAATGGAAAATTTGCGAAATTCTGAGATATGAAGGCCAAATCACATATCGTGAGAAAACATGAAATAGTATCGAAATATTGGTAAGAAATGAATATATTTACGTACTATGAAACTACATGAAAAACGTGAAAAAAGTCACTATTATACCAAATTTGAGGATTTTAACTTCGAATCATAAAGCGAGGTTTCGTAATATTTAGAACCCTGAAAAGACATATGGCAATGTTGTTTCCAATACAAATGATAAAAATCAATGTGTTTTCATTAGAATTAACTAAAATGTCCCTGATTTTCCGTTTATATTACCGATGGAAGATGTACACGTAAAGCCGCTCTAATCCGGCTGAAACGTCGATATATGCAATAAAAACAGAACTTCTCCCCTTGCAATATCTTACTCAGTTTTTTAACGAGAAACAAATAGTTGATTGAAAATGAAGTATTTAAGGTTAATTTCTAATCAATTATGTGTTTGCTCATTTTTATCGTATATTTAATGAATTAATACCAATAAACTGAAAATTTACAAAAACGTGGAAAAACGGCAAAATATTGCCTAATTCGATGATATTTTGTTTACATTACATAAAGGAAAAGGGGATTGATAAACGTCAAAATATTGCTAAATTCGAGGATTTTTAATACAAAAAAAAGGCAAGCAACTTGCTTAAAAATGCAAAATTTGTGAAATTCTGAGATATGAAGGACAAATCACATATCGTGAGAAAACATGAAATAGTATCGAAATATTAGTAAAAAATTAATATATTTACGTAATATCAAACTACATGAAAAACGTGAAAAAAGTCACTATTATACCAAATTTGAGGATGTTAACTTTGAATCATCAAGCGAGGTTTCGTAATATTTAGCTTCAAGAAAAGACATATGACAATGTTGTTTCCAATACAAATGATAAAAATCAATGTGTTTTCATTAGAATTAACTCAAATGTTCCTGATTTTTTGTTTATATTACCGATGGAAGATGTACACGTAAAACCGCTCTAATCCAGCTGAAACGTCGATATATGCAATAAAAACCGAAGTTCTCCCCTTTTTATTATCTTACTCAGTATTTTAACGAGAAAAAAATAGATGATTGAAAATGAAGTATTTAAGTTTATTATCTAATCAATTATGTGTTTGCATTATTTTTATCGTATATTTATTGAATTAATAACAATGAACTGAAAATTTACAAAAACGTGGAAAAACGGCAAAATATTGCCTAATTCGATGATATTTTGTTTAAATCACATAAAGGAAAAGGGGATTGATAAACGTCGAAATATTGCTAAATTCGACGATTTTTAGTAGAAAACAAAATGCAAGAAACTTGCTTAAAAATGGAAAATTTGCGAAATTCTGAGATATGAAGGCCAAATCACATATCGTGAGAAAACATGAAATAGTATCGAAATATTGGTAAAAAATGAATATATTTACGTAATATCAAACTACATGAAAAACGTGAAAAAAGTCAGTATTATACCAAACTTGAGGATTTTAACTTCGAATCATAAAGCGAGGTTTCGTAATATTTAGAACCCTGAAAAGACATATGACAATGTTGTTTCCAATACAAATGATAAAAATCAATGTGTTTTCATTAGAATTAACTAAAATGTTCCTGATTTTCCTTTTATATTACCGATGGAAGATGTACACGTAAAGCCGCTCTAATCCGGCTGAAACGTCGATATATGCAATAAAAACAGAACTTCTCCCCTTTTCAATATCTTACTCAGTTTTTTAACGAGAAACAAATAGTTGATTGAAAATGAAGTATTTAAGGTTAATTTCTAATCAATTATGTGTTTGCTCATTTTTATCGTATATTTAATGAATTAATACCAATAAACTGAAAATTTACAAAAACGTGGAAAAACGGCCAAATATTGCCTAATTCGATGATATTTTGTTTAAATTACATAAAGGAAAAGGGGATTGATAAACGTCAAAATATTGCTAAATTCGAGGATTTTTAATACAAAAAAAAAGCCAAGCAACTTGCTTAAAAATGCAAAATTTGTGAAATTCTGAGATATGAAGGCCAAATCACATATCGTGAGAAAACATGAAATAGTATCGAAATATTACTAAAAAATTAATATATTTACGTAATATCAAACTACATGAAAAACGTGAAAAAAGTCACTATTATACCAAATTTGAGGATTTTAACTTCGAATCATCAAGCGAGGTATCGTAATATTTAGATCCAAGAAAAGACATATGACAATGTTGTTTCCAATACAAATGATAAAAATCAATGTGTTTTCATTAGAATTAACTCAAATGTTCCTGATTTTCCGTTTATATTACCGATGGAAGATTTACACGTAAAACCGCTCTAATCCAGCTGAAACGTCGATATGTGCAATAAAAACCGAAGTTCTCCCCTTTTCAATATCTTATTCAGTATTTTAACGAGAAAAAAATAGATGATTGAAAATGAAGTATTTAAGTTTATTATCTAATCAATTATGTGTTTGCATTATTTTTATCGTATATTTATTGAATTAATAACAATGAACTGAAAATTTACAAAAACGTGGAAAAACGGCAAAATATTGCCTAATTCGATGATATTTTGTTTAAATCACATAAAGGAAAAGGGGATTGATAAACGTCGAAATATTGCTAAATTCGACGATTTTTAGTAGAAAACAAAATGCAAGAAACTTGCTTAAAAATGGAAAATTTGCGAAATTCTGAGATATGAAGGCCAAATCACATATCGTGAGAAAATGAAATAGTATCGAAATATTGGTATAAAATGAATATATTTACGTAATATCAAACTACATGAAAAACGTGAAAAAAGTCACTATTATACCAAATTTGAGGATTTTAACTTCGAATCATAAAGCGAGGTTTCGTAATATTTAGAACCCTGAAAAGACATATGACAATGTTGTTTCCAATACAAATGATAAAAATCAATGTGTTTCATTAGAATTAACTAAAATGTTCCTGATTTTCCTTTTATATTACCGATGGAAGATGTACACGTAAAGCCACTCTAATCCGGCTGAAACGTCGATATATGCAATAAAAACAGAACTTCTCCCCTTTTCAATATCTTACTCAGTTTTTTAACGAGAAACAAATAGTTGATTGAAAATGAAGTATTTAAGGTTAATTTCTAATCAATTATGTGTTTGCTCATTTTTATCGTATATTTAATGAATTAATACCAATAAACTGAAAATTTACAAAAACGTGGAAAAACGGCCAAATATTGCCTAATTCGATGATATTTTGTTTAAATTACATAAAGGAAAAGGGGATTGATAAACGTCAAAATATTGCTAAATTCGAGGATTTTTAATACAAAAAAAAAGGCAAGCAACTTGCTTAAAAATGCAAAATTTGTGAAATTCTGAGATATGAAGGCCAAATCACATATCGTGAGAAAACATGAAATAGTATCGAAATATTACTAAAAATTAATATATTTACGTAATATCAAACTACATGAAAAACGTGAAAAAAGTCACTATTATACCAAATTTGAGGATTTTAACTTCGAATCATCAAGCGAGGTTTCGTAATATTTAGATCCAAGAAAAGACATATGACAATGTTGTTTCCAATACAAATGATAAAAATCAATGTGTTTTCATTAGAATTAACTCAAATGTTCCTGATTTTCCGTTTATATTACCGATGGAAGATGTACACGTAAAACCGCTCTAATCCAGCTGAAACGTCGATATGTGCAATAAAAACCGAAGTTCTCCCCTTTTCAATATCTTATTCAGTATTTTAACGAGAAAAAAATAGATGATTGAAAATGAAGTATTTAAGTTTATTATCTAATCAATTATGTGTTTGCATTATTTTTATCGTATATTTATTGAATTAATAACAATGAACTGAAAATTAACAAAAACGTGGAAAAACGGCAAAATATTGCCTAATTCGATGATATTTTGTTTAAATCACATAAAGGAAAAGGGGATTGATAAACGTCGAAATATTGCTAAATTCGACGATTTTTAGTAGAAAACAAAATGCAAGAAACTTGCTTAAAAATGGAAAATTTGCGAAATTCTGAGATATGAAGGCCAAATCACATATCGTGAGAAAATGAAATAGTATCGAAATATTGGTAAGAAATGAATATATTTACGTAATATCAAACTACATGAAAAACGTGAAAAAAGTCACTATTATACCAAATTTGAGGATTTTAACTTCGAATCATAAAGCGAGGTTTCGTAATATTTAGAACCCTGAAAAGACATATGACAATGTTGTTTCCAATACAAATGATAAAAATCAATGTGTTTTCATTAGAATTAACTAAAATGTTCCTGATTTTCCTTTTATATTACCGATGGAAGATGTACACGTAAAGCCACTCTAATCCGGCTGAAACGTCGATATATGCAATAAAAACAGAACTTCTCCCCTTTTCAATATCTTACTCAGTTTTTTAACGAGAAACAAATAGTTGATTGAAAATGAAGTATTTAAGGTTAATTTCTAATCAATTATGTGTTTGCTCATTTTTATCGTATATTTATTGAATTAATAACAATGAACTGAAAATTTACAAAAACGTGGAAAAACGGCAAAATATTGCCTAATTCGATGATATTTTGTTTAAATCACATAAAGGAAAAGGGGATTGATAAACGTCGAAATATTGCTAAATTCGACGATTTTTAGTACTAAACAAAATGCAAGAAACTTGCTTAAAAATGGAAAATTTGCGAAATTCTGAGATATGAAGGCCAAATCACATATCGTGAGAAAACATGAAATAGTATCGAAATATTGGTAAAAAATGAATATATTTACTTACTATGAAACTACATGAAAAACGTGAAAAAGTCACTATTATACCAAATTTGAGGATTTTAACTTCGAATCATAAAGCGAGGTTTCGTAATATTTAGAACCCTGAAAAGACATATGACAATGTTGTTTCCAATACAAATGCTAAAAATCAATGTGTTTTCATTAGTATTAACTAAAATGTTCCTGATTTTCCGTTTATACTACCGATGGAAGATGTACACGTAAAGCCGCTCTAATCCGGCTGAAACGTCGATATATGCAATAAAGACAGAACTTCTCCCCTTTTCAATATCTTACTCAGTTTTTTAACGAGAAACAAATAGTTGATTGAAAATGAAGTATTTAAGGTTAATTTCTAATCAATTATGTGTTTGCATAATTTTTATCGTATATTTAATGAATTATTACCAATAAACTGAAATTTACAAAAACGTAGAAAAACGGCCAAATATTGCCTAATTCGATGATATTTTGTTTAAATTACATAAAGGAAAAGGGAATTGATAAACGTCAAAATATTGCTAAATTCGAGGATTTTTATTACAAAACAAAATGCAAGCAACTTGCTTAAAAATGCAAAATTTGCGAAATTCTGAGATATGAAGGCCAAATCACATATCATGAGAAAACATGAAATAGTATCGAAATATTGGTAAAAAATGAATATATTTACGTAATATCAAACTACATGAAAAACGGGAAAAAAGTCACTATTATACCAAATTTGAGGATGTTAACTTTGAATCATCAAGCGAGGTTTCGTAATATTTAGCTTCAAGAAAAGACATATGACAATGTTGTTTCCAATACAAATGATAAAAATCAATGTGTTTTAATTAGAATTAACTCAAATGTTCCTGATTTTTTGTTTATATTACCGATAGAAGATGTACACGTAAAACCGCTCTAATCCAGCTGAAACGTCGATATATGCAATAAAAACCGAAGTTCTCCCCTTTTTATTATCTTACTCAGTATTTTAACGAGAAAAAAATAGATGATTGAAAATGAAGTATTTAAGTTTATTATCTAATCAATTATGTGTTTGCATTATTTTTATCGTATATTTATTGAATTAATAACAATGAACTGAAAATTTACAAAAACGTGGAAAAACGGTAAAATATTGCCTAATTCGATGATATTTTGTTTAAATCACATAAAGGAAAAGGGGATTGATAAACGTCGAAATATTGCTAAATTCGACGATTTTTAGTAGAAAACAAAATGCAAGAAACTTGCTTAAAAATGGAAAATTTGCGAAATTCTGAGATATGAAGGCCAAATCACATATCGTGAGAAAACATGAAATAGTATCGAAATATTGTTAAAAAATGAATATATTTACGTAATATCAAACTACATGAAAAACGTGAAAAAAGTCACTATTATACCAAATTTGAGGATTTTAACTTCGAATCATAAAGCGAGGTTTCGTAATATTTAGAACCCTGAAAAGACATATGACAATGTTGTTTCCAATACAAATGATAAAAATCAATGTGTTTTCATTAGAATTAACTAAAATGTTCCTGATTTTCCTTTTATATTACCGATGGAAGATGTACACGTAAAGCCGCTCTAATCTGGCTGAAACGTCGATATATGCAATAAAAACAGAACTTCTCCCCTTTTCAATATCTTACTCAGTTTTTTAACGAGAAACAAATAGTTGATTGAAAATGAAGTATTTAAGGTTAATTTCTAATCAATTATGTGTTTGCTCATTTTTATCGTATATTTAATGAATTAATACCAATAAACCGAAAATTTACAAAAACGTGGAAAAACGGCCAAATATTGCCTAATTCGATGATATTTTGTTTAAATTACATAAAGGAAAAGGGGATTGATAAACGTCAAAATATTGCTAAATTCGAGGATTTTTAATACAAAAAAAAGCCAAGCAACTTGCATAAAAATGCAAAATTTGTGAAATTCTGAGATATAAAGGCCAAATCACATATCGTGAGAAAACATGAAATAGTATCGAAATATTACTAAAAAATTAATATATTTACGTAATATCAAACTACATGAAAAACGTGAAAAAAGTCACTATTATACCAAATTTGAGGATTTTAACTTCGAATCATCAAGCGACGTTTCGTAATATTTAGATCCAAGAAAAGACATATGACAATGTTGTTTCCAATACAAATGATAAAAATCAATGTTTTTTCATTAGAATTAACTAAAATGTTCCTGATTTTCCTTTTATATTACCGATGGAAGATGTACACGTAAAGCCGCTCTAATCTGGCTGAAACGTCGATATATGCAATAAAAACAGAACTTCTCCCCTTTTCAATATCTTACTCAGTTTTTTAACGAGAAACAAATAGTTGATTGAAAATGAAGTATTTAAGGTTAATTTCTAATCAATTATGTGTTTGCATAATTTTTATCGTTTATTAATGAATTAATACCAATAAACTGAAAATTTACAAAAACGTGGAAAAACGGCCAAATATTGCCTAATTCGATGATATTTTGTTTAAATTACATAAAGGAAAAGGGGATTGATAAACGTCAAAATATTGCTAAATTCGAGGATTTTTAGTACAAAACAAAATGCAAGCAACTTGCTTAAAAATGCAAAATTTGCGAAATTCTGAGATATGAAGGCCAAATCACATATCATGAGAAAACATGAAATAGTATCGAAATATTGGTAAAAAATGAATATATTTTCGTACTATCAAACTACATGAAAAACGTGAAAAAAGTCACTATTATATAAAATTTGCGGATTTTAACGTCGAATCATAAAGCGAGGTTTCGTAATATTTAGATCCAAGAAAAGACATATGACAATGTTGTTTCCGATACAAATGATAAAAATCAATGTGTTTTCATTAGAATTAACTAAAATGTTCCTGATTTTCCTTTTATATTACCGATGGAAGATGTACACGTAAAGCCGCTCTAATCCGGCTGAAACGTCGATATATGCAATAAAAACAGAACTTCTCCCCTTTTCAATATCTTACTCAGTTTTTTAACGAGAAACAAATAGTTGATTGAAAATGAAGTATTTAAGGTTAATTTCTAATCAATTATGTGTTTGCTCATTTTTATCGTATATTTAATGAATTAATACCAATAAACTGAAAATTTACAAAAACGTGGAAAAACGGCCAAATATTGCCTAATTCGATGATATTTTGTTTAAATTACATAAAGGAAAAGGGGATTGATAAACGTCAAAATATTGCTAAATTCGAGGATTTTTAATACAAAAAAAATGCCAAGCAACTTGCCTAAAAATGCAAAATTTGTGAAATTCTGAGATATGAAGGCCAAATCACATATCGTGAGAAAACATGAAATAGTATCGAAATATTACTAAAAAATTAATATATTTACGTAATATCAAACTACATGAAAAACGTGAAAAAAATCAGTATGATACCAAATTTGAGGATTTTAACTTCGAATCATCAAGCGAGGTTTCGTAATATTTAGATCCAAGAAAAGACATATGACAATGTTGTTTCCAATACAAATGATAAAAATCAATGTGTTTTCATTAGAATTAACTCAAATGTTCCTGATTTTTCCGTTTATATTACCGATGGAAGATGTACACGTAAAACCGCTCTAATCCAGCTGAAAAGTCAGGATATATGCAATAAAAACCGAAGTTCTCCCCTTTTCAATATCTTACTCAGTATTTTAAAGAGAAAAAAATAGATGATTGAAAATGAAGTATTTAAGTTTATTATCTAATCAATTATGTGTTTGCATTATTTTTATCGTATATTTATTGAATTAATAACAATGAACTGAAAATTTACAAAAACGTGGAAAAACGGCAAAATATTGCCTAATTCGATGATATTTTGTTTAAATCACATAAAGAAAAGGGGATTGATAAACGTCGAAATATTGCTAAATTCGACGATTTTTAGTACAAAACAAAATGCAAGAAACTTGCTTAAAAATGGAAAATTTGCGAAATTCTGAGATATGAAGGCCAAATCACATATCGTGAGAAAACATGAAATAGTATCGAAATATTGGTAAGAAATGAATATATTTACGTACTATGAAACTACATGAAAAACGTGAAAAAAGTCACTATTATACCAAATTTGAGGATTTTAACTTCGAATCATAAAGCGAGGTTTCGTAATATTTAGAACCCTGAAAAGACATATGGACAATGTTGTTTCCAATACAAATGATAAAAATCAATGTGTTTTCATTAGAATTAACTAAAATGTCCCTGATTTTCCGTTTATATTACCGATGGAAGATGTACACGTAAAGCCGCTCTAATCCGGCTGAAACGTCGATATATGCAATAAAAACAGAACTTCTCCCCTTCTCAATATCTTACTCAGTTTTTTAACGAGAAACAAATAGTTGATTGAAAATGAAGTATTTAAGGTTAATTTCTAATCAATTATGTGTTTGCTCATTTTTATCGTATATTTAATGAATTAATACCAATAAACTGAAAATTTACAAAAACGTGGAAAAACGGCAAAATATTGCCTAATTCGATGATATTTTGTTTGACATTACATAAAGGAAAAGGGGATTGATAAACGTCAAAATATTGCTAAATTCGATGATTTTTAATACAAAAAAAAGGCAAGCAACTTGCTTAAAAATGCAAAATTTGTGAAATTCTGAGATATGAAGGACAAATCACATATCGTGAGAAAACATGAAATAGTATCGAAATATTAGTAAAAAATTAATATATTTACGTAATATCAAACTACATGAAAAACGTGAAAAAAAGTCACTATGATACCAAATTTGAGGATGTTAACTTTGAATCATCAAGCGAGGTTTCGTAATATTTAGCTTCAAGAAAAGACATATGACAATGTTGTTTCCAATACAAATGATAAAAATCAATGTGTTTTCATTAGAATTAACTCAAATGTTCCTGATTTTTCGTTTATATTACCGATGGAAGATGTACACGTAAAACCGCTCTAATCCAGCTGAAACGTCAGGATATATGCAATAAAAACCGAAGTTCTCCCCTTTTTATTATCTTACTCAGTATTTTAACGAGAAAAAAATAGATGATTGAAAATGAAGTATTTAAGTTTATTATCTAATCAATTATGTGTTTGCATTATTTTTATCGTATATTTATTGAATTAATAACAATGAACTGAAAATTTACAAAAACGTGGAAAAACGGCAAAATATTGCCTAATTCGATGATATTTTGTTTAAATCACATAAAGGAAAAGGGGATTGATAAACGTCGAAATATTGCTAAATTCGACGATTTTTAGTACAAAACAAAATGCAAGAAACTTGCTTAAAAATGGAAAATTTGCGAAATTCTGAGATATGAAGGCCAAATCACATATCGTGAGAAAACATGAAATAGTATCGAAATATTGGTAAGAAATGAATATATTTACGTACTATGAAACTACATGAAAAACGTGAAAAAAGTCACTATTATACCAAATTTGAGGATTTTAACTTCGAATCATAAAGCGAGGTTTCGTAATATTTAGAACCCTGAAAAGACATATGGCAATGTTGTTTCCAATACAAATGATAAAAATCAATGTGTTTTCATTAGAATTAACTAAAATGTCCCTGATTTTCCGTTTATATTACCGATGGAAGATGTACACGTAAAGCCGCTCTAATCCGGCTGAAACGTCGATATATGCAATAAAAACAGAACTTCTCCCCTTGCAATATCTTACTCAGTTTTTTAACGAGAAACAAATAGTTGATTGAAAATGAAGTATTTAAGGTTAATTTCTAATCAATTATGTGTTTGCTCATTTTTATCGTATATTTAATGAATTAATACCAATAAACTGAAAATTTACAAAAACGTGGAAAAACGGCAAAATATTGCCTAATTCGATGATATTTTGTTTACATTACATAAAGGAAAAGGGGATTGATAAACGTCAAAATATTGCTAAATTCGAGGATTTTTAATACAAAAAAAAGGCAAGCAACTTGCTTAAAAATGCAAAATTTGTGAAATTCTGAGATATGAAGGACAAATCACATATCGTGAGAAAACATGAAATAGTATCGAAATATTAGTAAAAAATTAATATATTTACGTAATATCAAACTACATGAAAAACGTGAAAAAAGTCACTATTATACCAAATTTGAGGATGTTAACTTTGAATCATCAAGCGAGGTTTCGTAATATTTAGCTTCAAGAAAAGACATATGACAATGTTGTTTCCAATACAAATGATAAAAATCAATGTGTTTTCATTAGAATTAACTCAAATGTTCCTGATTTTTTGTTTATATTACCGATGGAAGATGTACACGTAAAACCGCTCTAATCCAGCTGAAACGTCGATATATGCAATAAAAACCGAAGTTCTCCCCTTTTTATTATCTTACTCAGTATTTTAACGAGAAAAAAATAGATGATTGAAAATGAAGTATTTAAGTTTATTATCTAATCAATTATGTGTTTGCATTATTTTTATCGTATATTTATTGAATTAATAACAATGAACTGAAAATTTACAAAAACGTGGAAAAACGGCAAAATATTGCCTAATTCGATGATATTTTGTTTAAATCACATAAAGGAAAAGGGGATTGATAAACGTCGAAATATTGCTAAATTCGACGATTTTTAGTAGAAAACAAAATGCAAGAAACTTGCTTAAAAATGGAAAATTTGCGAAATTCTGAGATATGAAGGCCAAATCACATATCGTGAGAAAACATGAAATAGTATCGAAATATTGGTAAAAAATGAATATATTTACGTAATATCAAACTACATGAAAAACGTGAAAAAAGTCACTATTATACCAAATTTCAGGATTTTAACTTCGAATCATAAAGCGAGGTTTCGTAATATTTAGAACCCTGAAAAGACATATGACAATGTTGTTTCCAATACAAATGATAAAAATCAATGTGTTTTCATTAGAATTAACTAAAATGTTCCTGATTTTCCTTTTATATTACCGATGGAAGATGTACACGTAAAGCCACTCTAATCCGGCTGAAACGTCGATATATGCAATAAAAACAGAACTTCTCCCCTTCTCAATATCTTACTCAGTTTTTTAACGAGAAACAAATAGTTGATTGAAAATGAAGTATTTAAGGTTAATTTCTAATCAATTATGTGTTTGCTCATTTTTATCGTATATTTAATGAATTAATACCAATAAACTGAAAATTTACAAAAACGTGGAAAAACGGCCAAATATTGCCTAATTCTATGATATTTTGTTTGAATTACATAAAGGAAAAGGGGATTGATAAACGTCAAAATATTGCTAAATTCGATGATTTTTAATACAAAAAAAAGTAAAGCAACTTGCTTAAAAATGCAAAATTTGTGAAATTCTGAGATATGAAGGCCAAATCACATATCGTGAGAAAACATGAAATAGTATCGAAATATTACTAAAAAATTAATATATTTACGTAATATCAAACTACATGAAAAACGTGAAAAAAATCAGTATGATACCAAATTTGAGGATTTTAACTTCGAATCATCAAGCGAGGTTTCGTAATATTTAGATCCAAGAAAAGACATATGACAATGCTGTTTCCAATACAAATGATAAAAATCAATGTGTTTTCATTAGAATTAACTCAAATGTTCCTGATTTTCCGTTTATATTACCGATGGAAGATGTACACGTAAAACCGCTCTAATCCAGCTGAAAATCAGGATATATGCAATAAAAACCGAAGTTCTCCCCTTTTCAATATCTTACTCAGTATTTTAAAGAGAAAAAAATAGATGATTGAAAATGAAGTATTTAAGTTTATTATCTAATCAATTATGTGTTTGCATTATTTTTATCGTATATTTATTGAATTAATAACAATGAACTGAAAATTTACAAAAACGTGGAAAAACGGCAAAATATTGCCTAATTCGATGATATTTTGTTTAAATCACATAAAGAAAAGGGGATTGATAAACGTCGAAATATTGCTAAATTCGACGATTTTTAGTACAAAACAAAATGCAAGAAACTTGCTTAAAAATGGAAAATTTGCGAAATTCTGAGATATGAAGGCCAAATCACATATCGTGAGAAAACATGAAATAGTATCGAAATATTGGTAAGAAATGAATATATTTACGTACTATGAAACTACATGAAAAACGTGAAAAAAGTCACTATTATACCAAATTTGAGGATTTTAACTTCGAATCATAAAGCGAGGTTTCGTAATATTTAGAACCCTGAAAAGACATATGGCAATGTTGTTTCCAATACAAATGATAAAAATCAATGTGTTTTCATTAGAATTAACTAAAATGTCCCTGATTTTCCGTTTATATTACCGATGGAAGATGTACACGTAAAGCCGCTTTAATCCGGCTGAAACGTCGATATATGCAATAAAAACAGAACTTCTCCCCTTGCAATATCTTACTCAGTTTTTTAACGAGAAACAAATAGTTGATTGAAAATGAAGTATTTAAGGTTAATTTCTAATCAATTATGTGTTTGCTCATTTTTATCGTATATTTAATGAATTAATACCAATAAACTGAAAATTTACAAAAACGTGGAAAAACGGCAAAATATTGCCTAATTCGATGATATTTTGTTTACATTACATAAAGGAAAAGGGGATTGATAAACGTCAAAATATTGCTAAATTCGAGGATTTTTAATACAAAAAAAAGGCAAGCAACTTGCTTAAAAATGCAAAATTTGTGAAATTCTGAGATATGAAGGACAAATCACATATCGTGAGAAAACATGAAATAGTATCGAAATATTAGTAAAAAATTAATATATTTACGTAATATCAAACTACATGAAAAACGTGAAAAAAGTCACTATTATACCAAATTTGAGGATGTTAACTTTGAATCATCAAGCGAGGTTTCGTAATATTTAGCTTCAAGAAAAGACATATGACAATGTTGTTTCCAATACAAATGATAAAAATCAATGTGTTTTCATTAGAATTAACTCAAATGTTCCTGATTTTTTGTTTATATTACCGATGGAAGATGTACACGTAAAACCGCTCTAATCCAGCTGAAACGTCGATATATGCAATAAAAACCGAAGTTCTCCCCTTTTTATTATCTTACTCAGTATTTTAACGAGAAAAAAATAGATGATTGAAAATGAAGTATTTAAGTTTATTATCTAATCAATTATGTGTTTGCATTATTTTTATCGTATATTTATTGAATTAATAACAATGAACTGAAAATTTACAAAAACGTGGAAAAACGGCAAAATATTGCCTAATTCGATGATATTTTGTTTAAATCACATAAAGGAAAAGGGGATTGATAAACGTCGAAATATTGCTAAATTCGACGATTTTTAGTAGAAAACAAAATGCAAGAAACTTGCTTAAAAATGGAAAATTTGCGAAATTCTGAGATATGAAGGCCAAATCACATATCGTGAGAAAACATGAAATAGTATCGAAATATTGGTAAAAAATGAATATATTTACGTAATATCAAACTACATGAAAAACGTGAAAAAAGTCAGTATTATACCAAACTTGAGGATTTTAACTTCGAATCATAAAGCGAGGTTTCGTAATATTTAGAACCCTGAAAAGACATATGACAATGTTGTTTCCAATACAAATGATAAAAATCAATGTGTTTTCATTAGAATTAACTAAAATGTTCCTGATTTTCCTTTTATATTACCGATGGAAGATGTACACGTAAAGCCGCTCTAATCCGGCTGAAACGTCGATATATGCAATAAAAACAGAACTTCTCCCCTTTTCAATATCTTACTCAGTTTTTTAACGAGAAACAAATAGTTGATTGAAAATGAAGTATTTAAGGTTAATTTCTAATCAATTATGTGTTTGCTCATTTTTATCGTATATTTAATGAATTAATACCAATAAACTGAAAATTTACAAAAACGTGGAAAAACGGCCAAATATTGCCTAATTCGATGATATTTTGTTTAAATTACATAAAGGAAAAGGGGATTGATAAACGTCAAAATATTGCTAAATTCGAGGATTTTTAATACAAAAAAAAAGCCAAGCAACTTGCTTAAAAATGCAAAATTTGTGAAATTCTGAGATATGAAGGCCAAATCACATATCGTGAGAAAACATGAAATAGTATCGAAATATTACTAAAAAATTAATATATTTACGTAATATCAAACTACATGAAAAACGTGAAAAAAGTCACTATTATACCAAATTTGAGGATTTTAACTTCGAATCATCAAGCGAGGTATCGTAATATTTAGATCCAAGAAAAGACATATGACAATGTTGTTTCCAATACAAATGATAAAAATCAATGTGTTTTCATTAGAATTAACTCAAATGTTCCTGATTTTCCGTTTATATTACCGATGGAAGATTTACACGTAAAACCGCTCTAATCCAGCTGAAACGTCGATATGTGCAATAAAAACCGAAGTTCTCCCCTTTTCAATATCTTATTCAGTATTTTAACGAGAAAAAAATAGATGATTGAAAATGAAGTATTTAAGTTTATTATCTAATCAATTATGTGTTTGCATTATTTTTATCGTATATTTATTGAATTAATAACAATGAACTGAAAATTTACAAAAACGTGGAAAAACGGCAAAATATTGCCTAATTCGATGATATTTTGTTTAAATCACATAAAGGAAAAGGGGATTGATAAACGTCGAAATATTGCTAAATTCGACGATTTTTAGTAGAAAACAAAATGCAAGAAACTTGCTTAAAAATGGAAAATTTGCGAAATTCTGAGATATGAAGGCCAAATCACATATCGTGAGAAAATGAAATAGTATCGAAATATTGGTATAAAATGAATATATTTACGTAATATCAAACTACATGAAAAACGTGAAAAAAGTCACTATTATACCAAATTTGAGGATTTTAACTTCGAATCATAAAGCGAGGTTTCGTAATATTTAGAACCCTGAAAAGACATATGACAATGTTGTTTCCAATACAAATGATAAAAATCAATGTGTTTCATTAGAATTAACTAAAATGTTCCTGATTTTCCTTTTATATTACCGATGGAAGATGTACACGTAAAGCCACTCTAATCCGGCTGAAACGTCGATATATGCAATAAAAACAGAACTTCTCCCCTTTTCAATATCTTACTCAGTTTTTTAACGAGAAACAAATAGTTGATTGAAAATGAAGTATTTAAGGTTAATTTCTAATCAATTATGTGTTTGCTCATTTTTATCGTATATTTAATGAATTAATACCAATAAACTGAAAATTTACAAAAACGTGGAAAAACGGCCAAATATTGCCTAATTCGATGATATTTTGTTTAAATTACATAAAGGAAAAGGGGATTGATAAACGTCAAAATATTGCTAAATTCGAGGATTTTTAATACAAAAAAAAAGGCAAGCAACTTGCTTAAAAATGCAAAATTTGTGAAATTCTGAGATATGAAGGCCAAATCACATATCGTGAGAAAACATGAAATAGTATCGAAATATTACTAAAAATTAATATATTTACGTAATATCAAACTACATGAAAAACGTGAAAAAAGTCACTATTATACCAAATTTGAGGATTTTAACTTCGAATCATCAAGCGAGGTTTCGTAATATTTAGATCCAAGAAAAGACATATGACAATGTTGTTTCCAATACAAATGATAAAAATCAATGTGTTTTCATTAGAATTAACTCAAATGTTCCTGATTTTCCGTTTATATTACCGATGGAAGATGTACACGTAAAACCGCTCTAATCCAGCTGAAACGTCGATATGTGCAATAAAAACCGAAGTTCTCCCCTTTTCAATATCTTATTCAGTATTTTAACGAGAAAAAAATAGATGATTGAAAATGAAGTATTTAAGTTTATTATCTAATCAATTATGTGTTTGCATTATTTTTATCGTATATTTATTGAATTAATAACAATGAACTGAAAATTAACAAAAACGTGGAAAAACGGCAAAATATTGCCTAATTCGATGATATTTTGTTTAAATCACATAAAGGAAAAGGGGATTGATAAACGTCGAAATATTGCTAAATTCGACGATTTTTAGTAGAAAACAAAATGCAAGAAACTTGCTTAAAAATGGAAAATTTGCGAAATTCTGAGATATGAAGGCCAAATCACATATCGTGAGAAAATGAAATAGTATCGAAATATTGGTAAGAAATGAATATATTTACGTAATATCAAACTACATGAAAAACGTGAAAAAAGTCACTATTATACCAAATTTGAGGATTTTAACTTCGAATCATAAAGCGAGGTTTCGTAATATTTAGAACCCTGAAAAGACATATGACAATGTTGTTTCCAATACAAATGATAAAAATCAATGTGTTTTCATTAGAATTAACTAAAATGTTCCTGATTTTCCTTTTATATTACCGATGGAAGATGTACACGTAAAGCCACTCTAATCCGGCTGAAACGTCGATATATGCAATAAAAACAGAACTTCTCCCCTTTTCAATATCTTACTCAGTTTTTTAACGAGAAACAAATAGTTGATTGAAAATGAAGTATTTAAGGTTAATTTCTAATCAATTATGTGTTTGCTCATTTTTATCGTATATTTATTGAATTAATAACAATGAACTGAAAATTTACAAAAACGTGGAAAAACGGCAAAATATTGCCTAATTCGATGATATTTTGTTTAAATCACATAAAGGAAAAGGGGATTGATAAACGTCGAAATATTGCTAAATTCGACGATTTTTAGTACTAAACAAAATGCAAGAAACTTGCTTAAAAATGGAAAATTTGCGAAATTCTGAGATATGAAGGCCAAATCACATATCGTGAGAAAACATGAAATAGTATCGAAATATTGGTAAAAAATGAATATATTTACTTACTATGAAACTACATGAAAAACGTGAAAAAGTCACTATTATACCAAATTTGAGGATTTTAACTTCGAATCATAAAGCGAGGTTTCGTAATATTTAGAACCCTGAAAAGACATATGACAATGTTGTTTCCAATACAAATGCTAAAAATCAATGTGTTTTCATTAGTATTAACTAAAATGTTCCTGATTTTCCGTTTATACTACCGATGGAAGATGTACACGTAAAGCCGCTCTAATCCGGCTGAAACGTCGATATATGCAATAAAGACAGAACTTCTCCCCTTTTCAATATCTTACTCAGTTTTTTAACGAGAAACAAATAGTTGATTGAAAATGAAGTATTTAAGGTTAATTTCTAATCAATTATGTGTTTGCATAATTTTTATCGTATATTTAATGAATTATTACCAATAAACTGAAATTTACAAAAACGTAGAAAAACGGCCAAATATTGCCTAATTCGATGATATTTTGTTTAAATTACATAAAGGAAAAGGGAATTGATAAACGTCAAAATATTGCTAAATTCGAGGATTTTTATTACAAAACAAAATGCAAGCAACTTGCTTAAAAATGCAAAATTTGCGAAATTCTGAGATATGAAGGCCAAATCACATATCATGAGAAAACATGAAATAGTATCGAAATATTGGTAAAAAATGAATATATTTACGTAATATCAAACTACATGAAAAACGGGAAAAAAGTCACTATTATACCAAATTTGAGGATGTTAACTTTGAATCATCAAGCGAGGTTTCGTAATATTTAGCTTCAAGAAAAGACATATGACAATGTTGTTTCCAATACAAATGATAAAAATCAATGTGTTTTAATTAGAATTAACTCAAATGTTCCTGATTTTTTGTTTATATTACCGATAGAAGATGTACACGTAAAACCGCTCTAATCCAGCTGAAACGTCGATATATGCAATAAAAACCGAAGTTCTCCCCTTTTTATTATCTTACTCAGTATTTTAACGAGAAAAAAATAGATGATTGAAAATGAAGTATTTAAGTTTATTATCTAATCAATTATGTGTTTGCATTATTTTTATCGTATATTTATTGAATTAATAACAATGAACTGAAAATTTACAAAAACGTGGAAAAAACGGTAAAATATTGCCTAATTCGATGATATTTTGTTTAAATCACATAAAGGAAAAGGGGATTGATAAACGTCGAAATATTGCTAAATTCGACGATTTTTAGTAGAAAACAAAATGCAAGAAACTTGCTTAAAAATGGAAAATTTGCGAAATTCTGAGATATGAAGGCCAAATCACATATCGTGAGAAAACATGAAATAGTATCGAAATATTGTTAAAAAATGAATATATTTACGTAATATCAAACTACATGAAAAACGTGAAAAAAGTCACTATTATACCAAATTTGAGGATTTTAACTTCGAATCATAAAGCGAGGTTTCGTAATATTTAGAACCCTGAAAAGACATATGACAATGTTGTTTCCAATACAAATGATAAAAATCAATGTGTTTTCATTAGAATTAACTAAAATGTTCCTGATTTTCCTTTTATATTACCGATGGAAGATGTACACGTAAAGCCGCTCTAATCTGGCTGAAACGTCGATATATGCAATAAAAACAGAACTTCTCCCCTTTTCAATATCTTACTCAGTTTTTTAACGAGAAACAAATAGTTGATTGAAAATGAAGTATTTAAGGTTAATTTCTAATCAATTATGTGTTTGCTCATTTTTATCGTATATTTAATGAATTAATACCAATAAACCGAAAATTTACAAAAACGTGGAAAAACGGCCAAATATTGCCTAATTCGATGATATTTTGTTTAAATTACATAAAGGAAAAGGGGATTGATAAACGTCAAAATATTGCTAAATTCGAGGATTTTTAATACAAAAAAAAGCCAAGCAACTTGCATAAAAATGCAAAATTTGTGAAATTCTGAGATATAAAGGCCAAATCACATATCGTGAGAAAACATGAAATAGTATCGAAATATTACTAAAAAATTAATATATTTACGTAATATCAAACTACATGAAAAACGTGAAAAAAGTCACTATTATACCAAATTTGAGGATTTTAACTTCGAATCATCAAGCGACGTTTCGTAATATTTAGATCCAAGAAAAGACATATGACAATGTTGTTTCCAATACAAATGATAAAAATCAATGTTTTTTCATTAGAATTAACTAAAATGTTCCTGATTTTCCTTTTATATTACCGATGGAAGATGTACACGTAAAGCCGCTCTAATCTGGCTGAAACGTCGATATATGCAATAAAAACAGAACTTCTCCCCTTTTCAATATCTTACTCAGTTTTTTAACGAGAAACAAATAGTTGATTGAAAATGAAGTATTTAAGGTTAATTTCTAATCAATTATGTGTTTGCATAATTTTTATCGTTTATTAATGAATTAATACCAATAAACTGAAAATTTACAAAAACGTGGAAAAACGGCCAAATATTGCCTAATTCGATGATATTTTGTTTAAATTACATAAAGGAAAAGGGGATTGATAAACGTCAAAATATTGCTAAATTCGAGGATTTTTAGTACAAAACAAAATGCAAGCAACTTGCTTAAAAATGCAAAATTTGCGAAATTCTGAGATATGAAGGCCAAATCACATATCATGAGAAAACATGAAATAGTATCGAAATATTGGTAAAAAATGAATATATTTTCGTACTATCAAACTACATGAAAAACGTGAAAAAAGTCACTATTATATAAAATTTGCGGATTTTAACGTCGAATCATAAAGCGAGGTTTCGTAATATTTAGATCCAAGAAAAGACATATGACAATGTTGTTTCCGATACAAATGATAAAAATCAATGTGTTTTCATTAGAATTAACTAAAATGTTCCTGATTTTCCTTTTATATTACCGATGGAAGATGTACACGTAAAGCCGCTCTAATCCGGCTGAAACGTCGATATATGCAATAAAAACAGAACTTCTCCCCTTTTCAATATCTTACTCAGTTTTTTAACGAGAAACAAATAGTTGATTGAAAATGAAGTATTTAAGGTTAATTTCTAATCAATTATGTGTTTGCTCATTTTTATCGTATATTTAATGAATTAATACCAATAAACTGAAAATTTACAAAAACGTGGAAAAACGGCCAAATATTGCCTAATTCGATGATATTTTGTTTAAATTACATAAAGGAAAAGGGGATTGATAAACGTCAAAATATTGCTAAATTCGAGGATTTTTAATACAAAAAAAAGCCAAGCAACTTGCCTAAAAATGCAAAATTTGTGAAATTCTGAGATATGAAGGCCAAATCACATATCGTGAGAAAACATGAAATAGTATCGAAATATTACTAAAAAATTAATATATTTACGTAATATCAAACTACATGAAAAACGTGAAAAAAATCAGTATGATACCAAATTTGAGGATTTTAACTTCGAATCATCAAGCGAGGTTTCGTAATATTTAGATCCAAGAAAAGACATATGACAATGTTGTTTCCAATACAAATGATAAAAATCAATGTGTTTTCATTAGAATTAACTCAAATGTTCCTGATTTTCCGTTTATATTACCGATGGAAGATGTACACGTAAAACCGCTCTAATCCAGCTGAAAATCAGGATATATGCAATAAAAACCGAAGTTCTCCCCTTTTCAATATCTTACTCAGTATTTTAAAGAGAAAAAAATAGATGATTGAAAATGAAGTATTTAAGTTTATTATCTAATCAATTATGTGTTTGCATTATTTTTATCGTATATTTATTGAATTAATAACAATGAACTGAAAATTTACAAAAACGTGGAAAAACGGCAAAATATTGCCTAATTCGATGATATTTTGTTTAAATCACATAAAAGAAAAGGGGATTGATAAACGTCGAAATATTGCTAAATTCGACGATTTTTAGTACAAAACAAAATGCAAGAAACTTGCTTAAAAATGGAAAATTTGCGAAATTCTGAGATATGAAGGCCAAATCACATATCGTGAGAAAACATGAAATAGTATCGAAATATTGGTAAGAAATGAATATATTTACGTACTATGAAACTACATGAAAAACGTGAAAAAAGTCACTATTATACCAAATTTGAGGATTTTAACTTCGAATCATAAAGCGAGGTTTCGTAATATTTAGAACCCTGAAAAGACATATGGCAATGTTGTTTCCAATACAAATGATAAAAATCAATGTGTTTTCATTAGAATTAACTAAAATGTCCCTGATTTTCCGTTTATATTACCGATGGAAGATGTACACGTAAAGCCGCTCTAATCCGGCTGAAACGTCGATATATGCAATAAAAACAGAACTTCTCCCCTTGCAATATCTTACTCAGTTTTTTAACGAGAAACAAATAGTTGATTGAAAATGAAGTATTTAAGGTTAATTTCTAATCAATTATGTGTTTGCTCATTTTTATCGTATATTTAATGAATTAATACCAATAAACTGAAAATTTACAAAAACGTGGAAAAACGGCAAAATATTGCCTAATTCGATGATATTTTGTTTACATTACATAAAGGAAAAGGGGATTGATAAACGTCAAAATATTGCTAAATTTGAGGATTTTTAATACAAAAAAAAGGCAAGCAACTTGCTTAAAAATGCAAAATTTGTGAAATTCTGAGATATGAAGGACAAATCACATATCGTGAGAAAACATGAAATAGTATCGAAATATTAGTAAAAAATTAATATATTTACGTAATATCAAACTACATGAAAAACGTGAAAAAAGTCACTATTATACCAAATTTGAGGATGTTAACTTTGAATCATCAAGCGAGGTTTCGTAATATTTAGCTTCAAGAAAAGACATATGACAATGTTGTTTCCAATACAAATGATAAAAATCAATGTGTTTTCATTAGAATTAACTCAAATGTTCCTGATTTTTTGTTTATATTACCGATGGAAGATGTACACGTAAAACCGCTCTAATCCAGCTGAAACGTCGATATATGCAATAAAAACCGAAGTTCTCCCCTTTTTATTATCTTACTCAGTATTTTAACGAGAAAAAAATAGATGATTGAAAATGAAGTATTTAAGTTTATTATCTAATCAATTATGTGTTTGCATTATTTTTATCGTATATTTATTGAATTAATAACAATGAACTGAAAATTTACAAAAACGTGGAAAAACGGCAAAATATTGCCTAATTCGATGATATTTTGTTTAAATCACATAAAGGAAAAGGGGATTGATAAACGTCGAAATATTGCTAAATTCGACGATTTTTAGTACAAAACAAAATGCAAGAAACTTGCTTAAAAATGGAAAATTTGCGAAATTCTGAGATATGAAGGCCAAATCACATATCGTGAGAAAACATGAAATAGTATCGAAATATTGGTAAGAAATGAATATATTTACGTACTATGAAACTACATGAAAAACGTGAAAAAAGTCACTATTATACCAAATTTGAGGATTTTAACTTCGAATCATAAAGCGAGGTTTCGTAATATTTAGAACCCTGAAAAGACATATGGCAATGTTGTTTCCAATACAAATGATAAAAATCAATGTGTTTTCATTAGAATTAACTAAAATGTCCCTGATTTTCCGTTTATATTACCGATGGAAGATGTACACGTAAAGCCGCTCTAATCCGGCTGAAACGTCGATATATGCAATAAAAACAGAACTTCTCCCCTTGCAATATCTTACTCAGTTTTTTAACGAGAAACAAATAGTTGATTGAAAATGAAGTATTTAAGGTTAATTTCTAATCAATTATGTGTTTGCTCATTTTTATCGTATATTTAATGAATTAATACCAATAAACTGAAAATTTACAAAAACGTGGAAAAACGGCAAAATATTGCCTAATTCGATGATATTTTGTTTACATTACATAAAGGAAAAGGGGATTGATAAACGTCAAAATATTGCTAAATTCGAGGATTTTTAATACAAAAAAAAGGCAAGCAACTTGCTTAAAAATGCAAAATTTGTGAAATTCTGAGATATGAAGGACAAATCACATATCGTGAGAAAACATGAAATAGTATCGAAATATTAGTAAAAAATTAATATATTTACGTAATATCAAACTACATGAAAAACGTGAAAAAAGTCACTATTATACCAAATTTGAGGATGTTAACTTTGAATCATCAAGCGAGGTTTCGTAATATTTAGCTTCAAGAAAAGACATATGACAATGTTGTTTCCAATACAAATGATAAAAATCAATGTGTTTTCATTAGAATTAACTCAAATGTTCCTGATTTTTTGTTTATATTACCGATGGAAGATGTACACGTAAAACCGCTCTAATCCAGCTGAAACGTCGATATATGCAATAAAAACCGAAGTTCTCCCCTTTTTATTATCTTACTCAGTATTTTAACGAGAAAAAAATAGATGATTGAAAATGAAGTATTTAAGTTTATTATCTAATCAATTATGTGTTTGCATTATTTTTATCGTATATTTATTGAATTAATAACAATGAACTGAAAATTTACAAAAACGTGGAAAAACGGCAAAATATTGCCTAATTCGATGATATTTTGTTTAAATCACATAAAGGAAAAGGGGATTGATAAACGTCGAAATATTGCTAAATTCGACGATTTTTAGTAGAAAACAAAATGCAAGAAACTTGCTTAAAAATGGAAAATTTGCGAAATTCTGAGATATGAAGGCCAAATCACATATCGTGAGAAAACATGAAATAGTATCGAAATATTGGTAAAAAATGAATATATTTACGTAATATCAAACTACATGAAAAACGTGAAAAAAGTCAGTATTATACCAAACTTGAGGATTTTAACTTCGAATCATAAAGCGAGGTTTCGTAATATTTAGAACCCTGAAAAGACATATGACAATGTTGTTTCCAATACAAATGATAAAAATCAATGTGTTTTCATTAGAATTAACTAAAATGTTCCTGATTTTCCTTTTATATTACCGATGGAAGATGTACACGTAAAGCCGCTCTAATCCGGCTGAAACGTCGATATATGCAATAAAAACAGAACTTCTCCCCTTTTCAATATCTTACTCAGTTTTTTAACGAGAAACAAATAGTTGATTGAAAATGAAGTATTTAAGGTTAATTTCTAATCAATTATGTGTTTGCTCATTTTTATCGTATATTTAATGAATTAATACCAATAAACTGAAAATTTACAAAAACGTGGAAAAACGGCCAAATATTGCCTAATTCGATGATATTTTGTTTAAATTACATAAAGGAAAAGGGGATTGATAAACGTCAAAATATTGCTAAATTCGAGGATTTTTAATACAAAAAAAAAGCCAAGCAACTTGCTTAAAAATGCAAAATTTGTGAAATTCTGAGATATGAAGGCCAAATCACATATCGTGAGAAAACATGAAATAGTATCGAAATATTACTAAAAAATTAATATATTTACGTAATATCAAACTACATGAAAAACGTGAAAAAAGTCACTATTATACCAAATTTGAGGATTTTAACTTCGAATCATCAAGCGAGGTATCGTAATATTTAGATCCAAGAAAAGACATATGACAATGTTGTTTCCAATACAAATGATAAAAATCAATGTGTTTTCATTAGAATTAACTCAAATGTTCCTGATTTTCCGTTTATATTACCGATGGAAGATGTACACGTAAAACCGCTCTAATCCAGCTGAAACGTCGATATGTGCAATAAAAACCGAAGTTCTCCCCTTTTCAATATCTTATTCAGTATTTTAACGAGAAAAAAATAGATGATTGAAAATGAAGTATTTAAGTTTATTATCTAATCAATTATGTGTTTGCATTATTTTTATCGTATATTTATTGAATTAATAACAATGAACTGAAAATTTAAAAAAACGTGGAAAAACGGCAAAATATTGCCTAATTCGATGATATTTTGTTTAAATCACATAAAGGAAAAGGGGATTGATAAACGTCGAAATATTGCTAAATTCGACGATTTTTAGTAGAAAACAAAATGCAAGAAACTTGCTTAAAAATGGAAAATTTGCGAAATTCTGAGATATGAAGGCCAAATCACATATCGTGAGAAAATGAAATAGTATCGAAATATTGGTAAAAAATGAATATATTTACGTAATATCAAACTACATGAAAAACGTGAAAAAAGTCACTATTATACCAAATTTGAGGATTTTAACTTCGAATCATAAAGCGAGGTTTCGTAATATTTAGAACCCTGAAAAGACATATGACAATGTTGTTTCCAATACAAATGATAAAAATCAATGTGTTTCATTAGAATTAACTAAAATGTTCCTGATTTTCCTTTTATATTACCGATGGAAGATGTACACGTAAAGCCACTCTAATCCGGCTGAAACGTCGATATATGCAATAAAAACAGAACTTCTCCCCTTTTCAATATCTTACTCAGTTTTTTAACGAGAAACAAATAGTTGATTGAAAATGAAGTATTTAAGGTTAATTTCTAATCAATTATGTGTTTGCTCATTTTTATCGTATATTTAATGAATTAATACCAATAAACTGAAAATTTACAAAAACGTGGAAAAACGGCCAAATATTGCCTAATTCGATGATATTTTGTTTAAATTACATAAAGGAAAAGGGGATTGATAAACGTCAAAATATTGCTAAATTCGAGGATTTTTAATACAAAAAAAAAGGCAAGCAACTTGCTTAAAAATGCAAAATTTGTGAAATTCTGAGATATGAAGGCCAAATCACATATCGTGAGAAAACATGAAATAGTATCGAAATATTACTAAAAATTAATATATTTACGTAATATCAAACTACATGAAAAACGTGAAAAAAGTCACTATTATACCAAATTTGAGGATTTTAACTTCGAATCATCAAGCGAGGTTTCGTAATATTTAGATCCAAGAAAAGACATATGACAATGTTGTTTCCAATACAAATGATAAAAATCAATGTGTTTTCATTAGAATTAACTCAAATGTTCCTGATTTTCCGTTTATATTACCGATGGAAGATGTACACGTAAAACCGCTCTAATCCAGCTGAAACGTCGATATGTGCAATAAAAACCGAAGTTCTCCCCTTTTCAATATCTTATTCAGTATTTTAACGAGAAAAAAATAGATGATTGAAAATGAAGTATTTAAGTTTATTATCTAATCAATTATGTGTTTGCATTATTTTTATCGTATATTTATTGAATTAATAACAATGAACTGAAAATTTACAAAAACGTGGAAAAACGGCAAAATATTGCCTAATTCGATGATATTTTGTTTAAATCACATAAAGGAAAAGGGGATTGATAAACGTCGAAATATTGCTAAATTCGACGATTTTTAGTAGAAAACAAAATGCAAGAAACTTGCTTAAAAATGGAAAATTTGCGAAATTCTGAGATATGAAGGCCAAATCACATATCGTGAGAAAATGAAATAGTATCGAAATATTGGTAAGAAATGAATATATTTACGTAATATCAAACTACATGAAAAACGTGAAAAAAGTCACTATTATACCAAATTTGAGGATTTTAACTTCGAATCATAAAGCGAGGTTTCGTAATATTTAGAACCCTGAAAAGACATATGACAATGTTGTTTCCAATACAAATGATAAAAATCAATGTGTTTTCATTAGAATTAACTAAAATGTTCCTGATTTTCCTTTTATATTACCGATGGAAGATGTACACGTAAAGCCACTCTAATCCGGCTGAAACGTCGATATATGCAATAAAAACAGAACTTCTCCCCTTTTCAATATCTTACTCAGTTTTTTAACGAGAAACAAATAGTTGATTGAAAATGAAGTATTTAAGGTTAATTTCTAATCAATTATGTGTTTGCTCATTTTTATCGTATATTTATTGAATTAATAACAATGAACTGAAAATTTACAAAAACGTGGAAAAACGGCAAAATATTGCCTAATTCGATGATATTTTGTTTAAATCACATAAAGGAAAAGGGGATTGATAAACGTCGAAATATTGCTAAATTCGACGATTTTTAGTACTAAACAAAATGCAAGAAACTTGCTTAAAAATGGAAAATTTGCGAAATTCTGAGATATGAAGGCCAAATCACATATCGTGAGAAAACATGAAATAGTATCGAAATATTGGTAAAAAATGAATATATTTACTTACTATGAAACTACATGAAAAACGTGAAAAAGTCACTATTATACCAAATTTGAGGATTTTAACTTCGAATCATAAAGCGAGGTTTCGTAATATTTAGAACCCTGAAAAGACATATGACAATGTTGTTTCCAATACAAATGCTAAAAATCAATGTGTTTTCATTAGTATTAACTAAAATGTTCCTGATTTTCCGTTTATACTACCGATGGAAGATGTACACGTAAAGCCGCTCTAATCCGGCTGAAACGTCGATATATGCAATAAAGACAGAACTTCTCCCCTTTTCAATATCTTACTCAGTTTTTTAACGAGAAACAAATAGTTGATTGAAAATGAAGTATTTAAGGTTAATTTCTAATCAATTATGTGTTTGCATAATTTTTATCGTATATTAATGAATTAATACCAATAAACTGAAAATTTACAAAAACGTGGAAAAACGGCCAAATATTGCCTAATTCGATGATATTTTGTTTAAATTACATAAAGGAAAAGGGGATTGATAAACGTCAAAATATTGCTAAATTCGAGGATTTTTAATACAAAACAAAATGCAAGCAACTTGCTTAAAAATGCAAAATTTGCGAAATTCTGAGATATGAAGGCCAAATCACATATCATGAGAAAACATGAAATAGTATCGAAATATTGGTAAAAAATGAATATATTTTCGTACTATCAAACTACATGAAAAACGTGAAAAAAGTCACTATTATATAAAATTTACGGATTTTAACGTCGAATCATAAAGCGAGGTTTCGTAATATTTAGATCCAAGAAAAGACATATGACAATGTTGTTTCCGATACAAATGATAAAAATCAATGTGTTTTTATTAGAATTAACTAAAATGTTCCTGATTTTCCGTTTATATTACCAATGGAAGATGTACACGTAAAGCCGCTCTAATCCGGCTGAAACGTCGATATATGCAATAAAAATAGAACTTCTCCCCTTTTCAATATCTTACTCAGTATTTTAACGGGAAACAAATAGTTGATTGAAAATGAAGTATTCAAGGTTAATTTCTAATCAATTATGTGTTTGCATAATTTTTATCGTATATTTAATGAATTATTACCAATAAACTGAAATTTACAAAAACGTAGAAAAACGGCCAAATATTGCCTAATTCGATGATATTTTGTTTAAATTACATAAAGGAAAAGGGAATTGATAAACGTCAAAATATTGCTAAATTCGAGGATTTTTATTACAAAACAAAATGCAAGCAACTTGCTTAAAAATGCAAAATTTGCGAAATTCTGAGATATGAAGGCCAAATCACATATCATGAGAAAACATGAAATAGTATCGAAATATTGGTAAAAAATGAATATATTTACGTTATATCAAACTACATGAAAAACGGGAAAAAAGTCACTATTATACCAAATTTGAGGATGTTAACTTTGAATCATCAAGCGAGGTTTCGTAATATTTAGCTTCAAGAAAAGACATATGACAATGTTGTTTCCAATACAAATGATAAAAATCAATGTGTTTTCATTAGAATTAACTCAAATGTTCCTGATTTTTTGTTTATATTACCGATAGAAGATGTACACGTAAAACCGCTCTAATCCAGCTGAAACGTCGATATATGCAATAAAAACCGAAGTTCTCCCCTTTTTATTATCTTACTCAGTATTTTAACGAGAAAAAAATAGATGATTGAAAATGAAGTATTTAAGTTTATTATCTAATCAATTATGTGTTTGCATTATTTTTATCGTATATTTATTGAATTAATAACAATGAACTGAAAATTTACAAAAACGTGGAAAAACGGTAAAATATTGCCTAATTCGATGATATTTTGTTTAAATCACATAAAGGAAAAGGGGATTGATAAACGTCGAAATATTGCTAAATTCGACGATTTTTAGTAGAAAACAAAATGCAAGAAACTTGCTTAAAAATGGAAAATTTGCGAAATTCTGAGATATGAAGGCCAAATCACATATCGTGAGAAAACATGAAATAGTATCGAAATATTGTTAAAAAATGAATATATTTACGTAATATCAAACTACATGAAAAACGTGAAAAAAGTCACTATTATACCAAATTTGAGGATTTTAACTTCGAATCATAAAGCGAGGTTTCGTAATATTTAGAACCCTGAAAAGACATATGACAATGTTGTTTCCAATACAAATGATAAAAATCAATGTGTTTTCATTAGAATTAACTAAAATGTTCCTGATTTTCCTTTTATATTACCGATGGAAGATGTACACGTAAAGCCGCTCTAATCTGGCTGAAACGTCGATATATGCAATAAAAACAGAACTTCTCCCCTTTTCAATATCTTACTCAGTTTTTTAACGAGAAACAAATAGTTGATTGAAAATGAAGTATTTAAGGTTAATTTCTAATCAATTATGTGTTTGCTCATTTTTATCGTATATTTAATGAATTAATACCAATAAACCGAAAATTTACAAAAACGTGGAAAAACGGCCAAATATTGCCTAATTCGATGATATTTTGTTTAAATTACATAAAGGAAAAGGGGATTGATAAACGTCAAAATATTGCTAAATTCGAGGATTTTTAATACAAAAAAAAGCCAAGCAACTTGCTTAAAAATGCAAAATTTGTGAAATTCTGAGATATAAAGGCCAAATCACATATCGTGAGAAAACATGAAATAGTATCGAAATATTACTAAAAAATTAATATATTTACGTAATATCAAACTACATGAAAAACGTGAAAAAAGTCACTATTATACCAAATTTGAGGATTTTAACTTCGAATCATCAAGCGACGTTTCGTAATATTTAGATCCAAGAAAAGACATATGACAATGTTGTTTCCAATACAAATGATAAAAATCAATGTTTTTTCATTAGAATTAACTCAAATGTTCCTGATTTTCCGTTTATATTACCGATGGAAGATGTACACGTAAAACCGCTCTAATCCAGCTGAAACGTCGATATGTGCAATAAAAACCGAAGTTCTCCCCTTTTCAATATCTTACTCAGTATTTTAACGAGAAAAAAATAGATGATGGGAAATGAAGTATTTAAGTTTATTATCTAATCAATTATGTGTTTGCATTATTTTTATCGTATATTTATTGAATTAATAACAATGAACTGAAAATTTACAAAAACGTGGAAAAACGGCAAAATATTGCCTAATTCGATGATATTTTGTTTAAATCACATAAAGGAAAAGGGGATTGATAAACGTCGAAATATTGCTAAATTCGACGATTTTTAGTAGAAAACAAAATGCAAGAAACTTGCTTAAAAATGGAAAATTTGCGAAATTCTGAGATATGAAGGCCAAATCACATATCGTGAGAAAACATGAAATAGTATCGAAATATTGATAAAAAATGAATATATTTACATAATATCAAACTACATGAAAAACGTGAAAAAAGTCACTATTATACCAAATTTGAGGATTTTAACTTCGAATCATCAAGCGAGGTTTCGTAATATTTAGATCCAAGAAAAGACATATGACAATGTTGTTTCCAATACAAATGATAAAAATCAATGTGTTTTCATTAGAATTAACTCAAATGTTCCTGATTTTCCGTTTATATTACCGATGGAAGATGTACACGTAAAACCGCTCTAATCCAGCTGAAAATCAGGATATATGCAATAAAAACCGAAGTTTTCCCCTTTTCAATATCTTACTCAGTATTTTAAAGAGAAAAAATAGATGATTGAAAATGAAATATTTAAGTTTATTATCTAATCAATTATGTGTTTGCATTATTTTTATCGTATATTTATTGAATTAATAACAATGAACTGAAAATTTACAAAAACGTGGAAAAACGGCAAAATATTGCCTAATTCGATGATATTTTGTTTAAATCACATAAAGGAAAAGGGGATTGATAAACGTCAAAATATTGCTAAATTCGAGGATTTTTAATACAAAAAAAAAGGCAAGCAACTTGCTTAAAAATGGAAAATTTGTGAAATTCTGAGATATGAAGGCCAAATCACATATCGTGAGAAAACATGAAATAATATCGAAATATTACTAAAAAATTAATATATTTACGTAATATCAAACTACATGAAAAACGTGAAAAAAGTCACTATTATACCAAATTTGAGGATTTTAACTTCGAATCATCAAGCGAGGTTTCGTAATATTTAGATCCAAGAAAAGACATATGACAATGTTGTTTCCAATACAAATGATAAAAATCAATGTGTTTTCATTAGAATTAACTAAAATGTTCCTGATTTTCCGTTTATATTACCGATGGAAGATGTACACGTAAAACCGCTCTAATCCAGCTGAAAATCAGGATATATGCAATAAAAACAGAACTTCTCCCCTTCTCAATATCTTACTCATTTTTTTAACGAGAAACAAATAGTTGATTGAAAATGAAGTATTTAAGGTTAATTTCTAATCAATTATGTGTTTGCTCATTTTTATCGTATATTTAATGAATTAATACCAATAAACTGAAAATTTACAAAAACGTGGAAAAACGGCCAAATATTGCCTAATTCTATGATATTTTGTTTAAATTACATAAAGGAAAAGGGGATTGATAAACGTCAAAATATTGCTAAATTCGATGATTTTTAATACAAAAAAAAGGCAAGCAACTTGCTTAAAAATGCAAAATTTGTGAAATTCTGAGATATGAAGGCCAAATCACATATCGTGAGAAAACATGAAATAGTATCGAAATATTACTAAAAAATTAATATATTTACGTAATATCAAACTACATGAAAAACGTGAAAAAAGTCACTATTATACCAAATTTGAGGATTTTAACTTCGAATCATCAAGCGACGTTTCGTAATATTTAGATCCAAGAAAAGACATATGACAATGTTGTTTCCAATACAAATGATAAAAATCAATGTTTTTTCATTAGAATTAACTCAAATGTTCCTGATTTTCCGTTTATATTACCGATGGAAGATGTACACGTAAAACCGCTCTAATCCAGCTGAAACGTCGATATGTGCAATAAAAACCGAAGTTCTCCCCTTTTCAATATCTTACTCAGTATTTTAACGAGAAAAAAATAGATGATGGGAAATGAAGTATTTAAGTTTATTATCTAATCAATTATGTGTTTGCATTATTTTTATCGTATATTTATTGAATTAATAACAATGAACTGAAAATTTACAAAAACGTGGAAAAACGGCAAAATATTGCCTAATTCGATGATATTTTGTTTAAATCACATAAAGGAAAAGGGGATTGATAAACGTCGAAATATTGCTAAATTCGACGATTTTTAGTAGAAAACAAAATGCAAGAAACTTGCTTAAAAATGGAAAATTTGCGAAATTCTGAGATATGAAGGCCAAATCACATATCGTGAGAAAACATGAAATAGTATCGAAATATTGGTAAAAAATGAATATATTTACATAATATCAAACTACATGAAAAACGTGAAAAAAGTCACTATTATACCAAATTTGAGGATTTTAACTTCGAATCATCAAGCGAGGTTTCGTAATATTTAGATCCAAGAAAAGACATATGACAATGTTGTTTCCAATACAAATGATAAAAATCAATGTGTTTTCATTAGAATTAACTCAAATGTTCCTGATTTTCCGTTTATATTACCGATGGAAGATGTACACGTAAAACCGCTCTAATCCAGCTGAAAATCAGGATATATGCAATAAAAACCGAAGTTTTCCCCTTTTCAATATCTTACTCAGTATTTTAAAGAGAAAAAATAGATGATTGAAAATGAAGTATTTAAGTTTATTATCTAATCAATTATGTGTTTGCATTATTTTTATCGTATATTTATTGAATTAATAACAATGAACTGAAAATTTACAAAAACGTGGAAAAACGGCAAAATATTGCCTAATTCGATGATATTTTGTTTAAATCACATAAAGGAAAAGGGGATTGATAAACGTCAAAATATTGCTAAATTCGAGGATTTTTAATACAAAAAAAAAGGCAAGCAACTTGCTTAAAAATGGAAAATTTGTGAAATTCTGAGATATGAAGGCCAAATCACATATCGTGAGAAAACATGAAATAATATCGAAATATTACTAAAAAATTAATATATTTACGTAATATCAAACTACATGAAAAACGTGAAAAAAGTCACTATTATACCAAATTTGAGGATTTTAACTTCGAATCATCAAGCGAGGTTTCGTAATATTTAGATCCAAGAAAAGACATATGACAATGTTGTTTCCAATACAAATGATAAAAATCAATGTGTTTTCATTAGAATTAACTAAAATGTTCCTGATTTTCCGTTTATATTACCGATGGAAGATGTACACGTAAAACCGCTCTAATCCAGCTGAAAATCAGGATATATGCAATAAAAACAGAACTTCTCCCCTTCTCAATATCTTACTCATTTTTTTAACGAGAAACAAATAGTTGATTGAAAATGAAGTATTTAAGGTTAATTTCTAATCAATTATGTGTTTGCTCATTTTTATCGTATATTTAATGAATTAATACCAATAAACTGAAAATTTACAAAAACGTGGAAAAACGGCCAAATATTGCCTAATTCTATGATATTTTGTTTAAATTACATAAAGGAAAAGGGGATTGATAAACGTCAAAATATTGCTAAATTCGATGATTTTTAATACAAAAAAAAGGCAAGCAACTTGCTTAAAAATGCAAAATTTGTGAAATTCTGAGATATGAAGGCCAAATCACATATCGTGAGAAAACATGAAATAGTATCGAAATATTACTAAAAAATTAATATATTTACGTAATATCAAACTACATGAAAAACGTGAAAAAAGTCAGTATTATACCAAATTTGAGGATTTTAACTTCGAATCATCAAGCGAGGTTTCGTAATATTTAGATCCAAGAAAAGACATATGACAATGTTGTTTCCAATACAAATGATAAAAATCAATGTGTTTTCATTAGAATTAACTCAAATGTTCCTGATTTTCCGTTTATATTACCGATGGAAGATGTACACGTAAAACCGCTCTAATCCAGCTGAAAATCAGGATATATGCAATAAAAACCGAAGTTCTCCCCTTTTCAATATCTTACTCAGTATTTTAAAGAGAAAAAAATAGATGATTGAAAATGAAGTATTTAAGTTTATTATCTAATCAATTATGTGTTTGCATTATTTTTATCGTATATTTATTGAATTAATAACAATGAACTGAAAATTTACAAAAACGTGGAAAAACGGCAAAATATTGCCTAATTCGATGATATTTTGTTTAAATCACATAAAGGAAAAGGGGATTGATAAACGTCGAAATATTGCTAAATTCGACGATTTTTAGTACAAAACAAAATGCAAGAAACTTGCTTAAAAATGGAAAATTTGCGAAATTCTGAGATATGAAGGCCAAATCACATATCGTGAGAAAACATGAAATAGTATCGAAATATTGGTAAGAAATGAATATATTTACGTACTATGAAACTACATGAAAAACGTGAAAAAAGTCACTATTATACCAAATTTGAGGATTTTAACTTTGAATCATCAAGCGAGGTTTCGTAATATTTAGGTTCAAGAAAAGACATATGACAATGTTGTTTCCAATACAAATGATAAAAATCAATGTGTTTTCATTAGAATTAACTCAAATGTTCCTGATTTTTTGTTTATATTACCGATGGAAGATGTACACGTAAAACCGCTCTAATCCAGCTGAAACGTCGATATATGCAATAAAAACCGAAGTTCTCCCCTTTTTATTATCTTACTCAGTATTTTAACGAGAAAAAAATAGATGATTGAAAATGAAGTATTTAAGTTTATTATCTAATCAATTATGTGTTTGCATTATTTTTATCGTATATTTATTGAATTCATAACAATGAACTGAAAATTTACAAAAACGTGGAAAAACGGCAAAATATTGCCTAATTCGATGATATTTTGTTTAAATCACATAAAGGAAAAGGGGATTGATAAACGTCGAAATATTGCTAAATTCGACGATTTTTAGTAGAAAACAAAATGCAAGAAACTTGCTTAAAAATGGAAAATTTGCGAAATTCTGAGATATGAAGGCCAAATCACATATCGTGAGAAAACATGAAATAGTATCGAAATATTGGTAAAAAATGAATATATTTACGTAATATCAAACTACATGAAAAACGTGAAAAAAGTCACTATTATACCAAACTTGAGGATTTTAACTTCGAATCAAAAAGCGAGGTTTCGTAATATTTAGAACCCTGAAAAGACATATGACAATGTTGTTTCCAATACAAATGATAAAAATCAATGTGTTTTCATTAGAATTAACTAAAATGTTCCTGATTTTCCTTTTATATTACCGATGGAAGATGTACACGTAAAGCCGCTCTAATCCGGCTGAAACGTCGATATATGCAATAAAAACAGAACTTCTCCCCTTTTCAATATCTTACTCAGTTTTTTAACGAGAAACAAATAGTTGATTGAAAATGAAGTATTTAAGGTTAATTTCTAATCAATTATGTGTTTGCTCATTTTTATCGTATATTTAATGAATTAATACCAATAAACTGAAAATTTACAAAAACGTGGAAAAACGGCCAAATATTGCCTAATTCGATGATATTTTGTTTAAATTACATAAAGGAAAAGGGGATTGATAAACGTCAAAATATTGCTAAATTCGAGGATTTTTAATACAAAAAAAAAGCCAAGCAACTTGCTTAAAAATGCAAAATTTGTGAAATTCTGAGATATGAAGGCCAAATCACATATCGTGAGAAAACATGAAATAGTATCGAAATATTACTAAAAAATTAATATATTTACGTAATATCAAACTACATGAAAAACGTGAAAAAAGTCACTATTATACCAAATTTGAGGATTTTAACTTCGAATCATCAAGCGAGGTATCGTAATATTTAGATCCAAGAAAAGACATATGACAATGTTGTTTCCAATACAAATGATAAAAATCAATGTGTTTTCATTAGAATTAACTCAAATGTTCCTGATTTTCCGTTTATATTACCGATGGAAGATGTACACGTAAAACCGCTCTAATCCAGCTGAAACGTCGATATGTGCAATAAAAACCGAAGTTCTCCCCTTTTCAATATCTTATTCAGTATTTTAACGAGAAAAAAATAGATGATTGAAAATGAAGTATTTAAGTTTATTATCTAATCAATTATGTGTTTGCATTATTTTTATCGTATATTTATTGAATTAATAACAATGAACTGAAAATTTACAAAAACGTGGAAAAACGGCAAAATATTGCCTAATTCGATGATATTTTGTTTAAATCACATAAAGGAAAAGGGGATTGATAAACGTCGAAATATTGCTAAATTCGACGATTTTTAGTAGAAAACAAAATGCAAGAAACTTGCTTAAAAATGGAAAATTTGCGAAATTCTGAGATATGAAGGCCAAATCACATATCGTGAGAAAATGAAATAGTATCGAAATATTGGTAAAAAATGAATATATTTACGTAATATCAAACTACATGAAAAACGTGAAAAAAGTCACTATTATACCAAATATGAGGATTTTAACTTCGAATCATAAAGCGAGGTTTCGTAATATTTAGAACCCTGAAAAGACATATGACAATGTTGTTTCCAATACAAATGATAAAAATCAATGTGTTTTCATTAGAATTAACTAAAATGTTCCTGATTTTCCGTTTATATTACCAATGGAAGATGTACACGTAAAGCCGCTCTAATCCGGCTGAAACGTCGATATATGCAATAAAAACAGAACTTCTCCCCTTTTCAATATCTTACTCAGTATTTTAACGGGAAACAAATAGTTGATTGAAAATGAAGTATTCAAGGTTAATTTCTAATCAATTATGTGTTTGCATAATTTTTATCGTATATTTAATGAATTATTACTAATAAACTGAAAATTTACAAAAACGTGGAAAAACGGCCAAATATTGCCTAATTCGATGATATTTTGTTTAAATTACATAAAGGAAAAGGGAATTGATAAACGTCAAAATATTGCTAAATTCGAGGATTTTTATTACAAAACAAAATGCAAGCAACTTGCTTAAAAATGCAAAATTTGCGAAATTCTGAGATATGAAGGCCAAATCACATATCATGAGAAAACATGAAATAGTATCGAAATATTGGTAAAAAATGAATATATTTTCGTACTATCAAACTACATGAAAAACGTGAAAAAAGTCACTATTATACCAAATTTGAGGATGTTAACTTTGAATCATCAAGCGAGGTTTCGTAATATTTAGCTTCAAGAAAAGACATATGACAATGTTGTTTCCAATACAAATGATAAAAATCAATGTGTTTTCATTAGAATTAACTCAAATGTTCCTGATTTTTTGTTTATATTACCGATGGAAGATGTACACGTAAAACCGCTCTAATCCAGCTGAAACGTCGATATATGCAATAAAAACCGAAGTTCTCCCCTTTTTATTATCTTACTCAGTATTTTAACGAGAAAAAAATAGATGATTGAAAATGAAGTATTTAAGTTTATTATCTAATCAATTATGTGTTTGCATTATTTTTATCGTATATTTATTGAATTAATAACAATGAACTGAAAATTTACAAAAACGTGGAAAAACGGTAAAATATTGCCTAATTCGATGATATTTTGTTTAAATCACATAAAGGAAAAGGGGATTGATAAACGTCGAAATATTGCTAAATTCGACGATTTTTAGTAGAAAACAAAATGCAAGAAACTTGCTTAAAAATGGAAAATTTGCGAAATTCTGAGATATGAAGGCCAAATCACATATCGTGAGAAAACATGAAATAGTATCGAAATATTGGTAAAAAATGAATATATTTACGTAATATCAAACTACATGAAAAACGTGAAAAAAGTCACTATTATACCAAATTTGAGGATTTTAACGTCGAATCATAAAGCGAGGTTTCGTAATATTTAGAACCCTGAAAAGACATATGACAATGTTGTTTCCAATACAAATGATAAAAATCAATGTGTTTTCATTAGAATTAACTAAAATGTTCCTGATTTTCCTTTTATATTACCGATGGAAGATGTACACGTAAAGCCGCTCTAATCCGGCTGAAACGTCGATATATGCAATAAAAACAGAACTTCTCCCCTTTTCAATATCTTACTCAGTTTTTTAACGAGAAACAAATAGTTGATTGAAAATGAAGTATTTAAGGTTAATTTCTAATCAATTATGTGTTTGCTCATTTTTATCGTATATTTAATGAATTAATACCAATAAACTGAAAATTTACAAAAACGTGGAAAAACGGCCAAATATTGCCTAATTCGATGATATTTTGTTTAAATTACATAAAGGAAAAGGGGATTGATAAACGTCAAAATATTGCTAAATTCGAGGATTTTTAATACAAAAAAAAACCAAGCAACTTGCTTAAAAATGCAAAATTTGTGAAATTCTGAGATATAAAGGCCAAATCACATATCGTGAGAAAACATGAAATAGTATCGAAATATTACTAAAAAATTAATATATTTACGTAATATCAAACTACATGAAAAACGTGAAAAAAGTCACTATTATACCAAATTTGAGGATTTTAACTTCGAATCATCAAGCGAGGTTTCGTAATATTTAGATCCAAGAAAAGACATATGACAATGTTGTTTCCAATACAAATGATAAAAATCAATGTTTTTTCATTAGAATTAACTCAAATGCTCCTGATTTTCCGTTTATATTACCGATGGAAGATGTACACGTAAAACCGCTCTAATCCAGCTGAAACGTCGATATGTGCAATAAAAACCGAAGTTCTCCCCTTTTCAATATCTTACTCAGTATTTTAACGAGAAAAAAATAGATGATGGGAAATGAAGTATTTAAGTTTATTATCTAATCAATTATGTGTTTGCATTATTTTTATCGTATATTTATTGAATTAATAACAATGAACTGAAAATTTACAAAAACGTGGAAAAACGGCAAAATATTGCCTAATTCGATGATATTTTGTTTAAATCACATAAAGGAAAAGGGGATTGATAAACGTCGAAATATTGCTAAATTCGACGATTTTTAGTAGAAAACAAAATGCAAGAAACTTGCTTAAAAATGGAAAATTTGCGAAATTCTGAGATATGAAGGCCAAATCACATATCGTGAGAAAACATGAAATAGTATCGAAATATTGGTAAAAAATGAATATATTTTCATAATATCAAACTACATGAAAAACGTGAAAAAAGTCACTATTATACCAAATTTGAGGATTTTAACTTCGAATCATCAAGCGAGGTTTCGTAATATTTAGATCCAAGAAAAGACATATGACAATGTTGTTTCCAATACAAATGATAAAAATCAATGTGTTTTCATTAGAATTAACTCAAATGTTCCTGATTTTCCGTTTATATTACCGATGGAAGATGTACACGTAAAACCGCTCTAATCCAGCTGAAAATCAGGATATATGCAATAAAAACCGAAGTTTTCCCCTTTTCAATATCTTACTCAGTATTTTAAAGAGAAAAAATAGATGATTGAAAATGAAGTATTTAAGTTTATTATCTAATCAATTATGTGTTTGCATTATTTTTATCGTATATTTATTGAATTAATAACAATGAACTGAAAATTTACAAAAACGTGGAAAAACGGCAAAATATTGCCTAATTCGATGATATTTTTTTTAAATCACATAAAGGAAAAGGGGATTGATAAACGTCAAAATATTGCTAAATTCGAGGATTTTTAATACAAAAAAAAAGGCAAGCAACTTGCTTAAAAATGCAAAATTTGTGAAATTCTGAGATATGAAGGCCAAATCACATATCGTGAGAAAACATGAAATAATATCGAAATATTACTAAAAAATTAATATATTTACGTAATATCAAACTACATGAAAAACGTGAAAAAAGTCACTATTATACCAAATTTGAGGATTTTAACTTCGAATCATCAAGCGAGGTTTCGTAATATTTAGATCCAAGAAAAGACATATGACAATGTTGTTTCCAATACAAATGATAAAAATCAATGTGTTTTCATTAGAATTAACTCAAATGTTCCTGATTTTCCGTTTATATTACCGATGGAAGATGTACACGTAAAACCGCTCTAATCCAGCTGAAAATCAGGATATATGCAATAAAAACCGAAGTTCTCCCCTTTTCAATATCTTACTCAGTATTTTAAAGAGAAAAAAATAGATGATTGAAAATGAAGTATTTAAGTTTATTATCTAATCAATTATGTGTTTGCATTATTTTTATCGTATATTTATTGAATTAATAACAATGAACTGAAAATTTACAAAAACGTGGAAAAACGGCAAAATATTGCCTAATTCGATGATATTTTGTTTAAATCACATAAAGGAAAAGGGGATTGATAAACGTCGAAATATTGCTAAATTCGACGATTTTTAGTAGAAAACAAAATGCAAGAAACTTGCTTAAAAATGGAAAATTTGCGAAATTCTGAGATATGAAGGCCAAATCACATATCGTGAGAAAATGAAATAGTATCGAAATATTGGTAAAAAATGAATATATTTACGTAATATCAAACTACATGAAAAACGTGAAAAAAGTCACTATTATACCAAATATGAGGATTTTAACTTCGAATCATAAAGCGAGGTTTCGTAATATTTAGAACCCTGAAAAGACATATGACAATGTTGTTTCCAATACAAATGATAAAAATCAATGTGTTTTCATTAGAATTAACTAAAATGTTCCTGATTTTCCGTTTATATTACCAATGGAAGATGTACACGTAAAGCCGCTCTAATCCGGCTGAAACGTCGATATATGCAATAAAAACAGAACTTCTCCCCTTTTCAATATCTTACTCAGTATTTTAACGGGAAACAAATAGTTGATTGAAAATGAAGTATTCAAGGTTAATTTCTAATCAATTATGTGTTTGCATAATTTTTATCGTATATTTAATGAATTATTACTAATAAACTGAAAATTTACAAAAACGTGGAAAAACGGCCAAATATTGCCTAATTCGATGATATTTTGTTTAAATTACATAAAGGAAAAGGGAATTGATAAACGTCAAAATATTGCTAAATTCGAGGATTTTTATTACAAAACAAAATGCAAGCAACTTGCTTAAAAATGCAAAATTTGCGAAATTCTGAGATATGAAGGCCAAATCACATATCATGAGAAAACATGAAATAGTATCGAAATATTGGTAAAAAATGAATATATTTTCGTACTATCAAACTACATGAAAAACGTGAAAAAAGTCACTATTATACCAAATTTGAGGATGTTAACTTTGAATCATCAAGCGAGGTTTCGTAATATTTAGCTTCAAGAAAAGACATATGACAATGTTGTTTCCAATACAAATGATAAAAATCAATGTGTTTTCATTAGAATTAACTCAAATGTTCCTGATTTTTTGTTTATATTACCGATGGAAGATGTACACGTAAAACCGCTCTAATCCAGCTGAAACGTCGATATATGCAATAAAAACCGAAGTTCTCCCCTTTTTATTATCTTACTCAGTATTTTAACGAGAAAAAAATAGATGATTGAAAATGAAGTATTTAAGTTTATTATCTAATCAATTATGTGTTTGCATTATTTTTATCGTATATTTATTGAATTAATAACAATGAACTGAAAATTTACAAAAACGTGGAAAAACGGTAAAATATTGCCTAATTCGATGATATTTTGTTTAAATCACATAAAGGAAAAGGGGATTGATAAACGTCGAAATATTGCTAAATTCGACGATTTTTAGTAGAAAACAAAATGCAAGAAACTTGCTTAAAAATGGAAAATTTGCGAAATTCTGAGATATGAAGGCCAAATCACATATCGTGAGAAAACATGAAATAGTATCGAAATATTGGTAAAAAATGAATATATTTACGTAATATCAAACTACATGAAAAACGTGAAAAAAGTCACTATTATACCAAATTTGAGGATTTTAACGTCGAATCATAAAGCGAGGTTTCGTAATATTTAGAACCCTGAAAAGACATATGACAATGTTGTTTCCAATACAAATGATAAAAATCAATGTGTTTTCATTAGAATTAACTAAAATGTTCCTGATTTTCCTTTTATATTACCGATGGAAGATGTACACGTAAAGCCGCTCTAATCCGGCTGAAACGTCGATATATGCAATAAAAACAGAACTTCTCCCCTTTTCAATATCTTACTCAGTTTTTTAACGAGAAACAAATAGTTGATTGAAAATGAAGTATTTAAGGTTAATTTCTAATCAATTATGTGTTTGCTCATTTTTATCGTATATTTAATGAATTAATACCAATAAACTGAAAATTTACAAAAACGTGGAAAAACGGCCAAATATTGCCTAATTCGATGATATTTTGTTTAAATTACATAAAGGAAAAGGGGATTGATAAACGTCAAAATATTGCTAAATTCGAGGATTTTTAATACAAAAAAAAAACCAAGCAACTTGCTTAAAAATGCAAAATTTGTGAAATTCTGAGATATAAAGGCCAAATCACATATCGTGAGAAAACATGAAATAGAATCGAAATATTACTAAAAAATTAATATATTTACGTAATATCAAACTACATGAAAAACGTGAAAAAAGTCACTATTATACCAAATTTGACGATTTTAACTTCGAATCATCAAGCGAGGTTTCGTAATATTTAGATCCAAGAAAAGACATATGACAATGTTGTTTCCAATACAAATGATAAAAATCAATGTTTTTTCATTAGAATTAACTCAAATGCTCCTGATTTTCCGTTTATATTACCGATGGAAGATGTACACGTAAAACCGCTCTAATCCAGCTGAAACGTCGATATGTGCAATAAAAACCGAAGTTCTCCCCTTTTCAATATCTTACTCAGTATTTTAACGAGAAAAAAATAGATGATGGGAAATGAAGTATTTAAGTTTATTATCTAATCAATTATGTGTTTGCATTATTTTTATCGTATATTTATTGAATTAATAACAATGAACTGAAAATTTACAAAAACGTGGAAAAACGGCAAAATATTGCCTAATTCGATGATATTTTGTTTAAATCACATAAAGGAAAAGGGGATTGATAAACGTCGAAATATTGCTAAATTCGACGATTTTTAGTAGAAAACAAAATGCAAGAAACTTGCTTAAAAATGGAAAATTTGCGAAATTCTGAGATATGAAGGCCAAATCACATATCGTGAGAAAACATGAAATAGTATCGAAATATTGGTAAAAAATGAATATATTTTCATAATATCAAACTACATGAAAAACGTGAAAAAAGTCACTATTATACCAAATTTGAGGATTTTAACTTCGAATCATCAAGCGAGGTTTCGTAATATTTAGATCCAAGAAAAGACATATGACAATGTTGTTTCCAATACAAATGATAAAAATCAATGTGTTTTCATTAGAATTAACTCAAATGTTCCTGATTTTCCAATTATATTACCGATGGAAGATGTACACGTAAAACCGCTCTAATCCAGCTGAAAATCAGGATATATGCAATAAAAACCGAAGTTTTCCCCTTTTCAATATCTTACTCAGTATTTTAAAGAGAAAAAATAGATGATTGCAAATGAAGTATTTAAGTTTATTATCTAATCAATTATGTGTTTGCATTATTTTTATCGTATATTTATTGAATTAATAACAATGAACTGAAAATTTACAAAAACGTGGAAAAACGGCAAAATATTGCCTAATTCGATGATATTTTGTTTAAATCACATAAAGGAAAAGGGGATTGATAAACGTCAAAATATTGCTAAATTCGAAGGATTTTTAATACAAAAACAAAGGCAAGCAACTTGCTTAAAAATGCAAAATTTGTGAAATTCTGAGATATGAAGGCCAAATCACATATCGTGAGAAAACATGAAATAATATCGAAATATTACTAAAAAATTAATATATTTACATAATATCAAACTACATGAAAAACGTGAAAAAAGTCACTATTATACCAAATTTGAGGATTTTAACTTCGAATCATCAAGCGAGGTTTCGTAATATTTAGATCCAAGAAAAGACATATGACAATGTTGTTTCCAATACAAATGATAAAAATCAATGTGTTTTCATTAGAATTAACTCAAATGTTCCTGATTTTCCGTTTATATTACCGATGGAAGATGTACACGTAAAACCGCTCTAATCCAGCTGAAAATCAGGATATATGCAATAAAAACCGAAGTTCTCCCCTTTTCAATATCTTACTCAGTATTTTAAAGAGAAAAAAATAGATGATTGAAAATGAAGTATTTAAGTTTATTATCTAATCAATTATGTGTTTGCATTATTTTTATCGTATATTTATTGAATTAATAACAATGAACTGAAAATTTACAAAAACGTGGAAAAACGGCAAAATATTGCCTAATTCGATGATATTTTGTTTAAATCACATAAAGGAAAAGGGGATTGATAAACGTCGAAATATTGCTAAATTCGACGATTTTTAGTACAAAACAAAATGCAAGAAACTTGCTTAAAAATGGAAAATTTGCGAAATTCTGAGATATGAAGGCCAAATCACATATCGTGAGAAAACATGAAATAGTACCGAAATATTGGTAAGAAATGAATATATTTACGTACTATGAAACTACATGAAAAACGTGAAAAAAGTCACTATTATACCAAATTTGAGGATTTTAACTTCGAATCATAAAGCGAGGTTTCGTAATATTTAGAACCCTGAAAAGACATATGGCAATGTTGTTTCCAATACAAATGATAAAAATCAATGTGTTTTCATTAGAATTAACTAAAATGTCCCTGATTTTCCGTTTATATTACCGATGGAAGATGTACACGTAAAGCCGCTCTAATCCGGCTGAAACGTCGATATATGCAATAAAAACAGAACTTCTCCCCTTGCAATATCTTACTCAGTTTTTTAACGAGAAACAAATAGTTGATTGAAAATGAAGAATTTAAGGTTAATTTCTAATCAATTATGTGTTTGCTCATTTTTATCGTATATTTAATGAATTAATACCAATAAACTGAAAATTTACAAAAACGTGGAAAAACGGCAAAATATTGCCTAATTCGATGATATTTTGTTTACATTACATAAAGGAAAAGGGGATTGATAAACGTCAAAATATTGCTAAATTCGAGGATTTTTAATACAAAAAAAAGGCAAGCAACTTGCTTAAAAATGCAAAATTTGTGAAATTCTGAGATATGAAGGACAAATCACATATCGTGAGAAAACATGAAATAGTATCGAAATATTGGTAAAAAAAGAATATATTTACGTACTATGAAACTACATGAAAAACGTGAAAAAAGTCACTATTATACCAAATTTGAGGATTTTAACTTCGAATCATAAAGCGAGGTTTCGTAATATTTAGAACCCTGAAAAGACATATGACAATGTTGTTTCCAATACAAATGATAAAAATCAATGTGTTTTCATTAGTATTAACTAAAATGTTCCTGATTTTCCGTTTTTACTACCGATGGAAGATGTACACGTAAAGCCGCTCTAATCCGGCTGAAACGTCGATATATGCAATAAAAACAGAACTTCTCCCCTTTTCAATATCTTACTCAGTATTTTAACGAGAAACAAATAGTTGATTGAAAATGAAGTATTCAAGGTTAATTTCTAATCAATTATGTGTATGCATAATTTTTATCGTATATTTAATGAATTATTACCAATAAACTGAAAATTTACAAAAACTTGGAAAAACGGCCAAATATTGCCTAATTCGATGATATTTTGTTTAAATTACATAAAGGAAAAGGGGATTGATAAACGTCAAAATATTGCTAAATTCGAGGATTTTTAGTACAAAACAAAATGCAAGCAACTTGCTTAAAAATGCAAAATTTGCGAAATTCTGAGATATGAAGGCCAAATCACATATCATGAGAAAACATGAAATAGTATCGAAATATTGGTAAAAAATGAATATATTTACGTAATATCAAACTACATGAAAAACGTGAAAAAAGTCACTATTATACCAAATTTGAGGATGTTAACTTTGAATCATAAAGCGAGGTTTCGTAATATTTAGCTTCAAGAAAAGACATATGACAATGTTGTTTCCAATACAAATGATAAAAATCAATGTGTTTTCATTAGAATTAACTCAAATGTTCCTGATTTTTTGTTTATATTACCGATGGAAGATGTACACGTAAAACCGCTCTAATCCAGCTGAAACGTCGATATATGCAATAAAAACCGAAGTTCTCCCCTTTTTATTATCTTACTCAGTATTTTAACGAGAAAAAAATTGATGATTGAAAATGAAGTATTTAAGTTTATTATCTAATCAATTATGTGTTTGCATTATTTTTATCGTATATTTATTGAATTAATAACAATGAACTGAAAATTTACAAAAACGTGGAAAAACGGTAAAATATTGCCTAATTCGATGATATTTTGTTTAAATCACATAAAGGAAAAGGGGATTGATAAACGTCGAAATATTGCTAAATTCGACGATTTTTAGTAGAAAACAAAATGCAAGAAACTTGCTTAAAAATGGAAAATTTGCGAAATTCTGAGATATGAAGGCCAAATCACATATCGTGAGAAAACATGAAATAGTATCGAAATATTGGTAAAAAATGAATATATTTACGTAATATCAAACTACATGAAAAACGTGAAAAAAGTCACTATTATACCAAATTTGAGGATTTTAACTTCGAATCATAAAGCGAGGTTTCGTAATATTTAGAACCCTGAAAAGACATATGACAATGTTGTTTCCAATACAAATGATAAAAATCAATGTGTTTTCATTAGAATTAACTAAAATGTTCCTGATTTTCCTTTTATATTACCGATGGAAGATGTACACGTAAAGCCGCTCTAATCCGGCTGAAACGTCGATATATGCAATAAAAACAGAACTTCTCCCCTTTTCAATATCTTACTCAGTTTTTTAACGAGAAACAAATAGTTGATTGAAAATGAAGTATTTAAGGTTAATTTCTAATCAATTATGTGTTTGCTCATTTTTATCGTATATTTAATGAATTAATACCAATAAACTGAAAATTTACAAAAACGTGGAAAAACGGCCAAATATTGCCTAATTCGATGATATTTTGTTTAAATTACATAAAGGAAAAGGGGATTGATAAACGTCAAAATATTGCTAAATTCGAGGATTTTTAATACAAAAAAAAAGCCAAGCAACTTGCTTAAAAATGCAAAATTTGTGAAATTCTGAGATATGAAGGACAAATCACATATCGTGAGAAAACATGAAATAGTATCGAAATATTACTAAAAAATTTATATATTTACGTAATATCAAACTACATGAAAAACGTGAAAAAAGTCACTATTATACCAAATTTGAGGATTTTAACTTCGAATCATCAAGCGAGGTTTCGTAATATTTAGATCCAAGAAAAGACATATGACAATGTTGTTTCCAATACAAATGATAAAAATCAATGTGTTTTCATTAGAATTAACTCAAATGTTCCTGATTTTCCGTTTATATTACCGATGGAAGATGTACACGTAAAACCGCTCTAATCCAGCTGAAACGTCGATATATGCAATAAAAACCGAAGTTCTCCCCTTTTCAATATCTTACTCAGTATTTTAACGAGAAAAAAATAGATGATTGAAAATGAAGTATTTAAGTTTATTATCTAATCAATTATGTGTTTGCATTATTTTTATCGTATATTTATTGAATTAATAACAATGAACTGAAAATTTACAAAAACGTGGAAAAACGGCAAAATATTGCCTAATTCGATGATATTTTGTTTAAATCACATAAAGGAAAAGGGGATTGATAAACGTCGAAATATTGCTAAATTCGACGATTTTTAGTACAAAACAAAATGCAAGAAACTTGCTTAAAAATGGAAAATTTGCGAAATTCTGAGATATGAAGGCCAAATCACATATCGTGAGAAAACATGAAATAGTATCGAAATATTGGTAAAAAATGAATATATTTACGTACTATGAAACTACATGAAAAACGTGAAAAAAGTCACTATTATACCAAATTTGAGGATTTTAACTTCGAATCATAAAGCGAGGTTTCGTAATATTTAGAACCCTGAAAAGACATATGACAATGTTGTTTCCAATACAAATGCTAAAAATCAATGTGTTTTCATTAGTATTAACTAAAATGTTCCTGATTTTCCGTTTATACTACCGATGGAAGATGTACACGTAAAGCCGCTCTAATCCGGCTGAAACGTCGATATATGCAATAAAGACAGAACTTCTCCCCTTTTCAATATCTTACTCAGTTTTTTAACGAGAAACAAATAGTTGATTGAAAATGAAGTATTTAAGGTTAATTTCTAATCAATTATGTGTTTGCATAATTTTTATCGTATATTAATGAATTAATACCAATAAACTGAAAATTTACAAAAACGTGGAAAAACGGCCAAATATTGCCTGATTCGATGATATTTTGTTTAAATTACATAAAGGAAAAGGGGATTGATAAACGTCAAAATATTGCTAAATTCGAGGATTTTTAATACAAAAAAAAAGCCAAGCAACTTGCTTAAAAATGCAAAATTTGTGAAATTCTGAGATATGAAGGACAAATCACATATCGTGAGAAAACATGAAATAGTATCGAAATATTACTAAAAAATTTATATATTTACGTAATATCAAACTACATGAAAAACGTGAAAAAAGTCACTATTATACCAAATTTGAGGATTTTAACTTCGAATCATCAAGCGAGGTTTCGTAATATTTAGATCCAAGAAAAGACATATGACAATGTTGTTTCCAATACAAATGATAAAAATCAATGTGTTTTCATTAGAATTAACTCAAATGTTCCTGATTTTCCGTTTATATTACCGATGGAAGATGTACACGTAAAACCGCTCTAATCCAGCTGAAACGTCGATATATGCAATAAAAACCGAAGTTCTCCCCTTTTCAATATCTTACTCAGTATTTTAACGAGAAAAAAATAGATGATTGAAAATGAAGTATTTAAGTTTATTATCTAATCAATTATGTGTTTGCATTATTTTTATCGTATATTTATTGAATTAATAACAATGAACTGAAAATTTACAAAAACGTGGAAAAACGGCAAAATATTGCCTAATTCGATGATATTTTGTTTAAATCACATAAAGGAAAAGGGGATTGATAAACGTCGAAATATTGCTAAATTCGACGATTTTTAGTACAAAACAAAATGCAAGAAACTTGCTTAAAAATGGAAAATTTGCGAAATTCTGAGATATGAAGGCCAAATCACATATCGTGAGAAAACATGAAATAGTATCGAAATATTGGTAAAAAATGAATATATTTACGTACTATGAAACTACATGAAAAACGTGAAAAAAGTCACTATTATACCAAATTTGAGGATTTTAACTTCGAATCATAAAGCGAGGTTTCGTAATATTTAGAACCCTGAAAAGACATATGACAATGTTGTTTCCAATACAAATGCTAAAAATCAATGTGTTTTCATTAGTATTAACTAAAATGTTCCTGATTTTCCGTTTATACTACCGATGGAAGATGTACACGTAAAGCCGCTCTAATCCGGCTGAAACGTCGATATATGCAATACAGACAGAACTTCTCCCCTTTTCAATATCTTACTCAGTTTTTTAACGAGAAACAAATAGTTGATTGAAAATGAAGTATTTAAGGTTAATTTCTAATCAATTATGTGTTTGCATAATTTTTATCGTATATTAATGAATTAATACCAATAAACTGAAAATTTACAAAAACGTGGAAAAACGGCCAAATATTGCCTGATTCGATGATATTTTGTTTAAATTACATAAAGGAAAAGGGGATTGATAAACGTCAAAATATTGCTAAATTCGAGGATTTTTAGTACAAAACAAAATGCAAGCAACTTGCTTAAAAATGCAAAATTTGCGAAATTCTGAGATATGAAGGCCAAATCACATATCATGAGAAAACATGAAATAGTATCGAAATATTGGTAAAAAATGAATATATTTTCGTACTATCAAACTACATGAAAAACGTGAAAAAAGTCACTATTATATAAAATTTACGGATTTTAACGTCGAATCATAAAGCGAGGTTTCGTAATATTTAGATCCAAGAAAAAACATATGACAATGTTGTTTCCGATACAAATGATAAAAATCAATGTGTTTTTATTAGAATTAACTAAAATGTTCCTGATTTTCCGTTTATATTACCAATGGAAGATGTACACGTAAAGCCGCTCTAATCCGGCTGAAACGTCGATATATGCAATAAAAACAGAACTTCTCCCCTTTTCAATATCTTACTCAGTATTTTAACGAGAAACAAATAGTTGATTGAAAATGAAGTATTCAAGGTTAATTTCTAATCAATTATGTGTTTGCATAATTTTTATCGTATATTTAATGAATTATTACCAATAAACTGAAAATTTACAAAAACGTGGAAAAACGGCCAAATATTGCCTAATTCGATGATATTTTGTTTAAATTACATAAAGGAAAAGGGAATTGATAAACGTCAAAATATTGCTAAATTCGAGGATTTTTAGTACAAAACAAAATGCAAGCAACTTGCTTAAAAATGCAAAATTTGCGAAATTCTGAGATATGAAGGCCAAATCACATATCATGAGAAAACATGAAATAGTATCGAAATATTGGTAAAAAATGAATATATTTACGTAATATCAAACTACATGAAAAACGTGAAAAAAGTCACTATTATACCAAATTTGAGGATGTTAACTTTGAATCATCAAGCGAGGTTTCGTAATATTTAGCTTCAAGAAAAGACATATGACAATGTTGTTTCCAATACAAATGATAAAAATCAATGTGTTTTCATTAGAATTAACTCAAATGTTCCTGATTTTTTGTTTATATTACCGATGGAAGATGTACACGTAAAACCGCTCTAATCCAGCTGAAACGTCGATATATGCTATAAAAACCGAAGTTCTCCCCTTTTTATTATCTTACTCAGTATTTTAACGAGAAAAAAATAGATGATTGAAAATGAAGTATTTAAGTTTATTATCTAATCAATTATGTGTTTGCATTATTTTTATCGTATATTTATTGAATTAATAACAATGAACTGAAAATTTACAAAAACGTGGAAAAACGGTAAAATATTGCCTAATTCGATGATATTTTGTTTAAATCACATAAAGGAAAAGGGGATTGATAAACGTCGAAATATTGCTAAATTCGACGATTTTTAGTAGAAAACAAAATGCAAGAAACTTGCTTAAAAATGGAAAATTTGCGAAATTCTGAGATATGAAGGCCAAATCACATATCGTGAGAAAACATGAAATAGTATCGAAATATTGGTAAAAAATGAATATATTTACGTAATATCAAACTACATGAAAAACGTGAAAAAAGTCACTATTATACCAAATTTGAGGATTTTAACTTCGAATCATAAAGCGAGGTTTCGTAATATTTAGAACCCTGAAAAGACATATGACAATGTTGTTTCCAATACAAATGATAAAAATCAATGTGTTTTCATTAGAATTAACTAAAATGTTCCTGATTTTCCTTTTATATTACCGATGGAAGATGTACACGTAAAGCCGCTCTAATCCGGCTGAAACGTCGATATATGCAATAAAAACAGAACTTCTCCCCTTTTCAATATCTTACTCAGTTTTTTAACGAGAAACAAATAGTTGATTGAAAATGAAGTATTTAAGGTTAATTTCTAATCAATTATGTGTTTGCTCATTTTTATCGTATATTTAATGAATTAATACCAATAAACTGAAAATTTACAAAAACGTGGAAAAACGGCCAAATATTGCCTAATTCGATGATATTTTGTTTAAATTACATAAAGGAAAAGGGGATTGATAAACGTCAAAATATTGCTAAATTCGAGGATTTTTAATACAAAAAAAAGCCAAGCAACTTGCTTAAAAATGCAAAATTTGTGAAATTCTGAGATATAAAGGCCAAATCACATATCGTGAGAAAACATTAAATAGTATCGAAATATTACTAAAAAATTAATATATTTACGTAATATCAAACTACATGAAAAACGTGAAAAAAGTCACTATTATACCAAATTTGAGGATTTTAACTTCGAATCATCAAGCGAGGTTTCGTAATATTTAGATCCAAGAAAAGACATATGACAATGTTGTTTCCAATACAAATGATAAAAATCAATGTGTTTTCATTAGAATTAACTCAAATGTTCCTGATTTTCCGTTTATATTACCGATGGAAGATGTACACGTAAAACCGCTCTAATCCAGCTGAATCGTCGATATGTGCAATAAAAACCGAAGTTCTCCCCTTTTCAATATCTTACTCAGTATTTTAACGAGAAAAAAATAGATGATGGGAAATGAAGTATTTAAGTTTATTATCTAATCAATTATGTGTTTGCATTATTTTTATCGTATATTTATTGAATTAATAACAATGAACTGAAAATTTACAAAAACGTGGAAAAACAGCAAAATATTGCCTAATTCGATGATATTTTGTTTAAATCACATAAAGGAAAAGGGGATTGATAAACGTCGAAATATTGCTAAATTCGACGATTTTTAGTAGAAAACAAAATGCAAGAAACTTGCTTAAAAATGGAAAATTTGCGAAATTCTGAGATATGAAGGCCAAATCACATATCGTGAGAAAACATGAAATAGTATCGAAATATTGGTAAAAAATGAATATATTTACATAATATCAAACTACATGAAAAACGTGAAAAAAGTCACTATTATACCAAATTTGAGGATTTTAACTTCGAATCATCAAGCGAGGTTTCGTAATATTTAGATCCAAGAAAAGACATATGACAATGTTGTTTCCAATACAAATGATAAAAATCAATGTGTTTTCATTAGAATTAACTCAAATGTTCCTGATTTTCCGTTTATATTACCGATGGAAGATGTACACGTAAAACCGCTCTAATCCAGCTGAAAATCAGGATATATGCAATAAAAACCGAAGTTTTCCCCTTTTCAATATCTTACTCAGTATTTTAAAGAGAAAAAATAGATGATTGAAAATGAAGTATTTAAGTTTATTATCTAATCAATTATGTGTTTGCATTATTTTTATCGTATATTTATTGAATTAATAACAATGAACTGAAAATTTACAAAAACGTGGAAAAACGGCAAAATATTGCCTAATTCGATGATATTTTTTTTAAATCACATAAAGGAAAAGGGGATTGATAAACGTCAAAATATTGCTAAATTCGAGGATTTTTAATACAAAAAAAAAGGCAAGCAACTTGCTTAAAAATGCAAAATTTGTGAAATTCTGAGATATGAAGGCCAAATCACATATCGTGAGAAAACATGAAATAATATCGAAATATTACTAAAAAATTAATATATTTACGTAATATCAAACTACATGAAAAACGTGAAAAAAGTCACTATTATACCAAATTTGAGGATTTTAACTTCGAATCATCAAGCGAGGTTTCGTAATATTTAGATCCAAGAAAAGACATATGACAATGTTGTTTCCAATACAAATGATAAAAATCAATGTGTTTTCATTAGAATTAACTCAAATGTTCCTGATTTTCCGTTTATATTACCGATGGAAGATGTACACGTAAAACCGCTCTAATCCAGCTGAAAATCAGGATATATGCAATAAAAACCGAAGTTCTCCCCTTTTCAATATCTTACTCAGTATTTTAAAGAGAAAAAAATAGATGATTGAAATTGAAGTATTTAAGTTTATTATCTAATCAATTATGTGTTTGCATTATTTTTATCGTATATTTATTGAATTAATAACAATGAACTGAAAATTTACAAAAACGTGGAAAAACGGCAAAATATTGCCTAATTCGATGATATTTTGTTTAAATCACATAAAGGAAAAGGGGATTGATAAACGTCGAAATATTGCTAAATTCGACGATTTTTAGTACAAAACAAAATGCAAGAAACTTGCTTAAAAATGGAAAATTTGCGAAATTCTGAGATATGAAGGCCAAATCACATATCGTGAGAAAACATGAAATAGTACCGAAATATTGGTAAGAAATGAATATATTTACGTACTATGAAACTACATGAAAAACGTGAAAAAAGTCACTATTATACCAAATTTGAGGATTTTAACTTCGAATCATAAAGCGAGGTTTCGTAATATTTAGAACCCTGAAAAGACATATGGCAATGTTGTTTCCAATACAAATGATAAAAATCAATGTGTTTTCATTAGAATTAACTAAAATGTCCCTGATTTTCCGTTTATATTACCGATGGAAGATGTACACGTAAAGCCGCTCTAATCCGGCTGAAACGTCGATATATGCAATAAAAACAGAACTTCTCCCCTTGCAATATCTTACTCAGTTTTTTAACGAGAAACAAATAGTTGATTGAAAATGAAGTATTTAAGGTTAATTTCTAATCAATTATGTGTTTGCTCATTTTTATCGTATATTTAATGAATTAATACCAATAAACTGAAAATTTACAAAAACGTGGAAAAACGGCAAAATATTGCCTAATTCGATGATATTTTGTTTACATTACATAAAGGAAAAGGGGATTGATAAACGTCAAAATATTGCTAAATTCGAGGATTTTTAATACAAAAAAAAGGCAAGCAACTTGCTTAAAAATGCAAAATTTGTGAAATTCTGAGATATGAAGGACAAATCACATATCGTGAGAAAACATGAAATAGTATCGAAATATTGGTAAAAAAAGAATATATTTACGTACTATGAAACTACATGAAAAACGTGAAAAAAGTCACTATTATACCAAATTTGAGGATTTTAACTTCGAATCATAAAGCGAGGTTTCGTAATATTTAGAACCCTGAAAAGACATATGACAATGTTGTTTCCAATACAAATGATAAAAATCAATGTGTTTTCATTAGTATTAACTAAAATGTTCCTGATTTTCCGTTTTTACTACCGATGGAAGATGTACACGTAAAGCCGCTCTAATCCGGCTGAAACGTCGATATATGCAATAAAAACAGAACTTCTCCCCTTTTCAATATCTTACTCAGTATTTTAACGAGAAACAAATAGTTGATTGAAAATGAAGTATTCAAGGTTAATTTCTAATCAATTATGTGTATGCATAATTTTTATCGTATATTTAATGAATTATTACCAATAAACTGAAAATTTACAAAAACTTGGAAAAACGGCCAAATATTGCCTAATTCGATGATATTTTGTTTAAATTACATAAAGGAAAAGGGGATTGATAAACGTCAAAATATTGCTAAATTCGAGGATTTTTAGTACAAAACAAAATGCAAGCAACTTGCTTAAAAATGCAAAATTTGCGAAATTCTGAGATATGAAGGCCAAATCACATATCATGAGAAAACATGAAATAGTATCGAAATATTGGTAAAAAATGAATATATTTACGTAATATCAAACTACATGAAAAACGTGAAAAAAGTCACTATTATACCAAATTTGAGGATTTTAACTTCGAATCATCAAGCGAGGTTTCGTAATATTTAGATCCAAGAAAAGACATATGACAATGTTGTTTCCAATACAAATGATAAAAATCAATGTGTTTTCATTAGAATTAACTCAAATGTTCCTGATTTTCCGTTTATATTACCGATGGAAGATGTACACGTAAAACCGCTCTAATCCAGCTGAAACGTCGATATATGCAATAAAAACCGAAGTTCTCCCCTTTTCAATATCTTACTCAGTATTTTAACGAGAAAAAAATAGATGATTGAAAATGAAGTATTTAAGTTTATTATCTAATCAATTATGTGTTTGCATTATTTTTATCGTATATTTATTGAATTAATAACAATGAACTGAAAATTTACAAAAACGTGGAAAAACGGCAAAATATTGCCTAATTCGATGATATTTTGTTTAAATCACATAAAGGAAAAGGGGATTGATAAACGTCGAAATATTGCTAAATTCGACGATTTTTAGTACAAAACAAATGCAAGAAACTTGCTTAAAAATGGAAAATTTGCGAAATTCTGAGATATGAAGGCCAAATCACATATCGTGAGAAAACATGAAATAGTATCGAAATATTGGTAAAAAATGAATATATTTACGTACTATGAAACTACATGAAAAACGTGAAAAAAGTCACTATTATACCAAATTTGAGGATTTTAACTTCGAATCATAAAGCGAGGTTTCGTAATATTTAGAACCCTGAAAAGACATATGACAATGTTGTTTCCAATACAAATGCTAAAAATCAATGTGTTTTCATTAGTATTAACTAAAATGTTCCTGATTTTCCGTTTATACTACCGATGGAAGATGTACACGTAAAGCCGCTCTAATCCGGCTGAAACGTCGATATATGCAATAAAGACAGAACTTCTCCCCTTTTCAATATCTTACTCAGTTTTTTAACGAGAAACAAATAGTTGATTGAAAATGAAGTATTTAAGGTTAATTTCTAATCAATTATGTGTTTGCATAATTTTTATCGTATATTAATGAATTAATACCAATAAACTGAAAATTTACAAAAACGTGGAAAAACGGCCAAATATTGCCTGATTCGATGATATTTTGTTTAAATTACATAAAGGAAAAGGGGATTGATAAACGTCAAAATATTGCTAAATTCGAGGATTTTTAATACAAAAAAAAAGCCAAGCAACTTGCTTAAAAATGCAAAATTTGTGAAATTCTGAGATATGAAGGACAAATCACATATCGTGAGAAAACATGAAATAGTATCGAAATATTACTAAAAAATTTATATATTTACGTAATATCAAACTACATGAAAAACGTGAAAAAAGTCACTATTATACCAAATTTGAGGATTTTAACTTCGAATCATCAAGCGAGGTTTCGTAATATTTAGATCCAAGAAAAGACATATGACAATGTTGTTTCCAATACAAATGATAAAAATCAATGTGTTTTCATTAGAATTAACTCAAATGTTCCTGATTTTCCGTTTATATTACCGATGGAAGATGTACACGTAAAACCGCTCTAATCCAGCTGAAACGTCGATATATGCAATAAAAACCGAAGTTCTCCCCTTTTCAATATCTTACTCAGTATTTTAACGAGAAAAAAATAGATGATTGAAAATGAAGTATTTAAGTTTATTATCTAATCAATTATGTGTTTGCATTATTTTTATCGTATATTTATTGAATTAATAACAATGAACTGAAAATTTACAAAAACGTGGAAAAACGGCAAAATATTGCCTAATTCGATGATATTTTGTTTAAATCACATAAAGGAAAAGGGGATTGATAAACGTCGAAATATTGCTAAATTCGACGATTTTTAGTACAAAACAAAATGCAAGAAACTTGCTTAAAAATGGAAAATTTGCGAAATTCTGAGATATGAAGGCCAAATCACATATCGTGAGAAAACATGAAATAGTATCGAAATATTGGTAAAAAATGAATATATTTACGTACTATGAAACTACATGAAAAACGTGAAAAAAGTCACTATTATACCAAATTTGAGGATTTTAACTTCGAATCATAAAGCGAGGTTTCGTAATATTTAGAACCCTGAAAAGACATATGACAATGTTGTTTCCAATACAAATGCTAAAAATCAATGTGTTTTCATTAGTATTAACTAAAATGTTCCTGATTTTCCGTTTATACTACCGATGGAAGATGTACACGTAAAGCCGCTCTAATCCGGCTGAAACGTCGATATATGCAATAAAGACAGAACTTCTCCCCTTTTCAATATCTTACTCAGTTTTTTAACGAGAAACAAATAGTTGATTGAAAATGAAGTATTTAAGGTTAATTTCTAATCAATTATGTGTTTGCATAATTTTTATCGTATATTAATGAATTAATACCAATAAACTGAAAATTTACAAAAACGTGGAAAAACGGCCAAATATTGCCTGATTCGATGATATTTTGTTTAAATTACATAAAGGAAAAGGGGATTGATAAACGTCAAAATATTGCTAAATTCGAGGATTTTTAGTACAAAACAAAATGCAAGCAACTTGCTTAAAAATGCAAAATTTGCGAAATTCTGAGATATGAAGGCCAAATCACATATCATGAGAAAACATGAAATAGTATCGAAATATTGGTAAAAAATGAATATACTTTCGTACTATCAAACTACATGAAAAACGTGAAAAAAGTCACTATTATATAAAATTTACGGATTTTAACGTCGAATCATAAAGCGAGGTTTCGTAATATTTAGATCCAAGAAAAAACATATGACAATGTTGTTTCCGATACAAATGATAAAAATCAATGTGTTTTTATTAGAATTAACTAAAATGTTCCTGATTTTCCGTTTATATTACCAATGGAAGATGTACACGTAAAGCCGCTCTAATCCGGCTGAAACGTCGATATATGCAATAAAAACAGAACTTCTCCCCTTTTCAATATCTTACTCAGTATTTTAACGAGAAACAAATAGTTGATTGAAAATGAAGTATTCAAGGTTAATTTCTAATCAATTATGTGTTTGCATAATTTTTATCGTATATTTAATGAATTATTACCAATAAACTGAAAATTTACAAAAACGTGGAAAAACGGCCAAATATTGCCTAATTCGATGATATTTTGTTTAAATTACATAAAGGAAAAGGGAATTGATAAACGTCAAAATATTGCTAAATTCGAGGATTTTTAGTACAAAACAAAATGCAAGCAACTTGCTTAAAAATGCAAAATTTGCGAAATTCTGAGATATGAAGGCCAAATCACATATCATGAGAAAACATGAAATAGTATCGAAATATTGGTAAAAAATGAATATATTTACGTAATATCAAACTACATGAAAAACGTGAAAAAAGTCACTATTATACCAAATTTGAGGATGTTAACTTTGAATCATCAAGCGAGGTTTCGTAATATTTAGCTTCAAGAAAAGACATATGACAATGTTGTTTCCAATACAAATGATAAAAATCAATGTGTTTTCATTAGAATTAACTCAAATGTTCCTGATTTTTTGTTTATATTACCGATGGAAGATGTACACGTAAAACCGCTCTAATCCAGCTGAAACGTCGATATATGCTATAAAAACCGAAGTTCTCCCCTTTTTATTATCTTACTCAGTATTTTAACGAGAAAAAAATAGATGATTGAAAATGAAGTATTTAAGTTTATTATCTAATCAATTATGTGTTTGCATTATTTTTATCGTATATTTATTGAATTAATAACAATGAACTGAAAATTTACAAAAACGTGGAAAAACGGTAAAATATTGCCTAATTCGATGATATTTTGTTTAAATCACATAAAGGAAAAGGGGATTGATAAACGTCGAAATATTGCTAAATTCGACGATTTTTAGTAGAAAACAAAATGCAAGAAACTTGCTTAAAAATGGAAAATTTGCGAAATTCTGAGATATGAAGGCCAAATCACATATCGTGAGAAAACATGAAATAGTATCGAAATATTGGTAAAAAATGAATATATTTACGTAATATCAAACTACATGAAAAACGTGAAAAAAGTCACTATTATACCAAATTTGAGGATTTTAACTTCGAATCATAAAGCGAGGTTTCGTAATATTTAGAACCCTGAAAAGACATATGACAATGTTGTTTCCAATACAAATGATAAAAATCAATGTGTTTTCATTAGAATTAACTAAAATGTTCCTGATTTTCCTTTTATATTACCGATGGAAGATGTACACGTAAAGCCGCTCTAATCCGGCTGAAACGTCGATATATGCAATAAAAACAGAACTTCTCCCCTTTTCAATATCTTACTCAGTTTTTTAACGAGAAACAAATAGTTGATTGAAAATGAAGTATTTAAGGTTAATTTCTAATCAATTATGTGTTTGCTCATTTTTATCGTATATTTAATGAATTAATACCAATAAACTGAAAATTTACAAAAACGTGGAAAAACGGCCAAATATTGCCTAATTCGATGATATTTTGTTTAAATTACATAAAGGAAAAGGGGATTGATAAACGTCAAAATATTGCTAAATTCGAGGATTTTTAATACAAAAAAAAGCCAAGCAACTTGCTTAAAAATGCAAAATTTGTGAAATTCTGAGATATAAAGGCCAAATCACATATCGTGAGAAAACATTAAATAGTATCGAAATATTACTAAAAAATTAATATATTTACGTAATATCAAACTACATGAAAAACGTGAAAAAAGTCACTATTATACCAAATTTGAGGATTTTAACTTCGAATCATCAAGCGAGGTTTCGTAATATTTAGATCCAAGAAAAGACATATGACAATGTTGTTTCCAATACAAATGATAAAAATCAATGTGTTTTCATTAGAATTAACTCAAATGTTCCTGATTTTCCGTTTATATTACCGATGGAAGATGTACACGTAAAACCGCTCTAATCCAGCTGAAACGTCGATATGTGCAATAAAAACCGAAGTTCTCCCCTTTTCAATATCTTACTCAGTATTTTAACGAGAAAAAAATAGATGATGGGAAATGAAGTATTTAAGTTTATTATCTAATCAATTATGTGTTTGCATTATTTTTATCGTATATTTATTGAATTAATAACAATGAACTGAAAATTTACAAAAACGTGGAAAAACAGCAAAATATTGCCTAATTCGATGATATTTTGTTTAAATCACATAAAGGAAAAGGGGATTGATAAACGTCGAAATATTGCTAAATTCGACGATTTTTAGTAGAAAACAAAATGCAAGAAACTTGCTTAAAAATGGAAAATTTGCGAAATTCTGAGATATGAAGGCCAAATCACATATCGTGAGAAAACATGAAATAGTATCGAAATATTGGTAAAAAATGAATATATTTACATAATATCAAACTACATGAAAAACGTGAAAAAAGTCACTATTATACCAAATTTGAGGATTTTAACTTCGAATCATCAAGCGAGGTTTCGTAATATTTAGATCCAAGAAAAGACATATGACAATGTTGTTTCCAATACAAATGATAAAAATCAATGTGTTTTCATTAGAATTAACTCAAATGTTCCTGATTTTCCGTTTATATTACCGATGGAAGATGTACACGTAAAACCGCTCTAATCCAGCTGAAAATCAGGATATATGCAATAAAAACCGAAGTTTTCCCCTTTTCAATATCTTACTCAGTATTTTAAAGAGAAAAAATAGATGATTGAAAATGAAGTATTTAAGTTTATTATCTAATCAATTATGTGTTTGCATTATTTTTATCGTATATTTATTGAATTAATAACAATGAACTGAAAATTTACAAAAACGTGGAAAAACGGCAAAATATTGCCTAATTCGATGATATTTTTTTTAAATCACATAAAGGAAAAGGGGATTGATAAACGTCAAAATATTGCTAAATTCGAGGATTTTTAATACAAAAAAAAAGGCAAGCAACTTGCTTAAAAATGCAAAATTTGTGAAATTCTGAGATATGAAGGCCAAATCACATATCGTGAGAAAACATGAAATAATATCGAAATATTACTAAAAAATTAATATATTTACGTAATATCAAACTACATGAAAAACGTGAAAAAAGTCACTATTATACCAAATTTGAGGATTTTAACTTCGAATCATCAAGCGAGGTTTCGTAATATTTAGATCCAAGAAAAGACATATGACAATGTTGTTTCCAATACAAATGATAAAAATCAATGTGTTTTCATTAGAATTAACTCAAATGTTCCTGATTTTCCGTTTATATTACCGATGGAAGATGTACACGTAAAACCGCTCTAATCCAGCTGAAAATCAGGATATATGCAATAAAAACCGAAGTTCTCCCCTTTTCAATATCTTACTCAGTATTTTAAAGAGAAAAAAATAGATGATTGAAAATGAAGTATTTAAGTTTATTATCTAATCAATTATGTGTTTGCATTATTTTTATCGTATATTTATTGAATTAATAACAATGAACTGAAAATTTACAAAAACGTGGAAAAACGGCAAAATATTGCCTAATTCGATGATATTTTGTTTAAATCACATAAAGGAAAAGGGGATTGATAAACGTCGAAATATTGCTAAATTCGACGATTTTTAGTACAAAACAAAATGCAAGAAACTTGCTTAAAAATGGAAAATTTGCGAAATTCTGAGATATGAAGGCCAAATCACATATCGTGAGAAAACATGAAATAGTACCGAAATATTGGTAAGAAATGAATATATTTACGTACTATGAAACTACATGAAAAACGTGAAAAAAGTCACTATTATACCAAATTTGAGGATTTTAACTTCGAATCATAAAGCGAGGTTTCGTAATATTTAGAACCCTGAAAAGACATATGGCAATGTTGTTTCCAATACAAATGATAAAAATCAATGTGTTTTCATTAGAATTAACTAAAATGTCCCTGATTTTCCGTTTATATTACCGATGGAAGATGTACACGTAAAGCCGCTCTAATCCGGCTGAAACGTCGATATATGCAATAAAAACAGAACTTCTCCCCTTGCAATATCTTACTCAGTTTTTTAACGAGAAACAAATAGTTGATTGAAAATGAAGTATTTAAGGTTAATTTCTAATCAATTATGTGTTTGCTCATTTTTATCGTATATTTAATGAATTAATACCAATAAACTGAAAATTTACAAAAACGTGGAAAAACGGCAAAATATTGCCTAATTCGATGATATTTTGTTTACATTACATAAAGGAAAAGGGGATTGATAAACGTCAAAATATTGCTAAATTCGAGGATTTTTAATACAAAAAAAAAGGCAAGCAACTTGCTTAAAAATGCAAAATTTGTGAAATTCTGAGATATGAAGGACAAATCACATATCGTGAGAAAACATGAAATAGTATCGAAATATTGGTAAAAAAAGAATATATTTACGTACTATGAAACTACATGAAAAACGTGAAAAAAGTCACTATTATACCAAATTTGAGGATTTTAACTTCGAATCATAAAGCGAGGTTTCGTAATATTTAGAACCCTGAAAAGACATATGACAATGTTGTTTCCAATACAAATGCTAAAAATCAATGTGTTTTCATTAGTATTAACTAAAATGTTCCTGATTTTCCGTTTTTACTACCGATGGAAGATGTACACGTAAAGCCGCTCTAATCCGGCTGAAACGTCGATATATGCAATAAAAACAGAACTTCTCCCCTTTTCAATATCTTACTCAGTATTTTAACGAGAAACAAATAGTTGATTGAAAATGAAGTATTCAAGGTTAATTTCTAATCAATTATGTGTATGCATAATTTTTATCGTATATTTAATGAATTATTACCAATAAACTGAAAATTTACAAAAACTTGGAAAAACGGCCAAATATTGCCTAATTCGATGATATTTTGTTTAAATTACATAAAGGAAAAGGGGATTGATAAACGTCAAAATATTGCTAAATTCGAGGATTTTTAGTACAAAACAAAATGCAAGCAACTTGCTTAAAAATGCAAAATTTGCGAAATTCTGAGATATGAAGGCCAAATCACATATCATGAGAAAACATGAAATAGTATCGAAATATTGGTAAAAAATGAATATATTTACGTAATATCAAACTACATGAAAAACGTGAAAAAAGTCACTATTATACCAAATTTGAGGATGTTAACTTTGAATCATCAAGCGAGGTTTCGTAATATTTAGCTTCAAGAAAAGACATATGACAATGTTGTTTCCAATACAAATGATAAAAATCAATGTGTTTTCATTAGAATTAACTCAAATGTTCCTGATTTTTTGTTTATATTACCGATGGAAGATGTACACGTAAAACCGCTCTAATCCAGCTGAAACGTCGATATATGCAATAAAAACCGAAGTTCTCCCCTTTTTATTATCTTACTCAGTATTTTAACGAGAAAAAAATTGATGATTGAAAATGAAGTATTTAAGTTTATTATCTAATCAATTATGTGTTTGCATTATTTTTATCGTATATTTATTGAATTAATAACAATGAACTGAAAATTTACAAAAACGTGGAAAAACGGTAAAATATTGCTTAATTCGATGATATTTTGTTTAAATCACATAAAGGAAAAGGGGATTGATAAACGTCGAAATATTGCTAAATTCGACGATTTTTAGTAGAAAACAAAATGCAAGAAACTTGCTTAAAAATGGAAAATTTGCGAAATTCTGAGATATGAAGGCCAAATCACATATCGTGAGAAAACATGAAATAGTATCGAAATATTGGTAAAAAATGAATATATTTACGTAATATCAAACTACATGAAAAACGTGAAAAAAGTCACTATTATACCAAATTTGAGGATTTTAACTTCGAATCATGAAGCGAGGTTTCGTAATATTTAGAACCCTGAAAAGACATATGACAATGTTGTTTCCAATACAAATGATAAAAATCAATGTGTTTTCATTAGAATTAACTAAAATGTTCCTGATTTTCCTTTTATATTACCGATGGAAGATGTACACGTAAAGCCGCTCTAATCCGGCTGAAACGTCGATATATGCAATAAAAACAGAACTTCTCCCCTTTTCAATATCTTACTCAGTTTTTTAACGAGAAACAAATAGTTGATTGAAAATGAAGTATTTAAGGTTAATTTCTAATCAATTATGTGTTTGCTCATTTTTATCGTATATTTAATGAATTAATACCAATAAACTGAAAATTTACAAAAACGTGGAAAAACGGCCAAATATTGCCTAATTCGATGATATTTTGTTTAAATTACATAAAGGAAAAGGGGATTGATAAACGTCAAAATATTGCTAAATTCGAGGATTTTTAATACAAAAAAAAAGCCAAGCAACTTGCTTAAAAATGCAAAATTTGTGAAATTCTGAGATATGAAGGACAAATCACATATCGTGAGAAAACATGAAATAGTATCGAAATATTAGTAAAAAATTAATATATTTACGTAATATCAAACTACATGAAAAACGTGAAAAAAGTCACTATTATACCAAATTTGAGGATTTTAACTTCGAATCATCAAGCGAGGTTTCGTAATATTTAGATCCAAGAAAAGACATATGACAATGTTGTTTCCAATACAAATGATAAAAATCAATGTGTTTTCATTAGAATTAACTCAAATGTTCCTGATTTTCCGTTTATATTACCGATGGAAGATGTACACGTAAAACCGCTCTAATCCAGCTGAAACGTCGATATATGCAATAAAAACCGAAGTTCTCCCCTTTTCAATATCTTACTCAGTATTTTAACGAGAAAAAAATAGATGATTGAAAATGAAGTATTTAAGTTTATTATCTAATCAATTATGTGTTTGCATTATTTTTATCGTATATTTATTGAATTAATAACAATGAACTGAAAATTTACAAAAACGTGGAAAAACGGCAAAATATTGCCTAATTCGATGATATTTTGTTTAAATCACATAAAGGAAAAGGGGATTGATAAACGTCGAAATATTGCTAAATTCGACGATTTTTAGTACAAAACAAAATGCAAGAAACTTGCTTAAAAATGGAAAATTTGCGAAATTCTGAGATATGAAGGCCAAATCACATATCGTGAGAAAACATGAAATAGTATCGAAATATTGGTAAAAAAAGAATATATTTACGTACTATGAAACTACATGAAAAACGTGAAAAAAGTCACTATTATACCAAATTTGAGGATTTTAACTTCGAATCATAAAGCGAGGTTTCGTAATATTTAGAACCCTGAAAAGACATATGACAATGTTGTTTCCAATACAAATGCTAAAAATCAATGTGTTTTCATTAGTATTAACTAAAATGTTCCTGATTTTCCGTTTTTACTACCGATGGAAGATGTACACGTAAAGCCGCTCTAATCCGGCTGAAACGTCGATATATGCAATAAAAACAGAACTTCTCCCCTTTTCAATATCTTACTCAGTATTTTAACGAGAAACAAATAGTTGATTGAAAATGAAGTATTCAAGGTTAATTTCTAATCAATTATGTGTATGCATAATTTTTATCGTATATTTAATGAATTATTACCAATAAACTGAAAATTTACAAAAACTTGGAAAAACGGCCAAATATTGCCTAATTCGATGATATTTTGTTTAAATTACATAAAGGAAAAGGGGATTGATAAACGTCAAAATATTGCTAAATTCGAGGATTTTTAGTACAAAACAAAATGCAAGCAACTTGCTTAAAAATGCAAAATTTGCGAAATTCTGAGATATGAAGGCCAAATCACATATCATGAGAAAACATGAAATAGTATCGAAATATTGGTAAAAAATGAATATATTTACGTAATATCAAACTACATGAAAAACGTGAAAAAAGTCACAATTATACCAAATTTGAGGATGTTAACTTTGAATCATCAAGCGAGGTTTCGTAATATTTAGCTTCAAGAAAAGACATATGACAATGTTGTTTCCAATACAAATGATAAAAATCAATATGTTTTCATTAGAATTAACTCAAATGTTCCTGATTTTTTGTTTATATTACCGATGGAAGATGTACACGTAAAACCGCTCTAATCCAGCTGAAACGTCGATATATGCAATAAAAACCGAAGTTCGCCCCTTTTTATTATCTTACTCAGTATTTTAACGAGAAAAAAATAGATGATTGAAAATGAAGTATTTAAGTTTATTATCTAATCAATTATGTGTTTGCATTATTTTTATCGTATATTTATTGAATTAATAACAATGAACTGAAAATTTACAAAAACGTGGAAAAACGGTAAAATATTGCCTAATTCGATGATATTTTGTTTAAATCACATAAAGGAAAAGGGGATTGATAAACGTCGAAATATTGCTAAATTCGACGATTTTTAGTAGAAAACAAAATGCAAGAAACTTGCTTAAAAATGGAAAATTTGCGAAATTCTGAGATATGAAGGCCAAATCACATATCGTGAGAAAACATGAAATAGTATCGAAATATTGGTAAAAAATGAATATATTTACGTAATATCAAACTACATGAAAAACGTGAAAAAAGTCACTATTATACCAAATTTGAGGATTTTAACTTCGAATCATAAAGCGAGGTTTCGCAATATTTAGATCCAAGAAAAGACATATGACAATGTTGTTTCCAATACAAATGATAAAAATCAATGTGTTTTCATTAGAATTAACTCAAATGTTCCTGATTTTCCGTTTATATTACCGATGGAAGATGTACACGTAAAACCGCTCTAATCCAGCTGAAACGTCGATATGTGCAATAAAAACCGAAGTTCTCCCCTTTTCAATATCTTACTCAGTATTTTAACGAGAAAAAAATAGATGATTGAAAATGAAGTATTTAAGTTTATTATCTAATCAATTATGTGTTTGCATTATTTTTATCGTATATTTATTGAATTAATAACAATGAACTGAAAATTTACAAAAACGTGGAAAAACGGTAAAAAATTGCGTAATTCGATGATATTTTGTTTAAATCACATAAAGGAAAAGGGGATTGATAAACGTCGAAATATTGCTAAATTCGACGATTTTTAGTACAAAACAAAATGCAAGAAACTTGCTTAAAAATGGAAAATTTGCGAAATTCTGAGATATGGAGGCCAAATCACATATCATGAGAAAACATGAAATAGTATCGAAATATTGGTATAAAATGAATATATTTTCGTACTATCAAACTACATGAAAAACGTGAAAAAAGTCACTATTATATAAAATTTGCGGATTTTAACGTCGAATCATAAAGCGAGGTTTCGAAATATTTAGATCCAAGAAAAGACATATGACAATGTTGTTTCCGATACAAATGATAAAAATCAATGTGTTTTCATTAGAATTAACTAAAATGTTCCTGATTTTCCGTTTATATTACCAATGGAAGATGTACACGTAAAGCCGCTCTAATCCGGCTGAAACGTCGATATATGCAATAAAAACAGAACTTCTCCCCTTTTCAATATCTTACTCAGTATTTTAACGAGAAACCAATAGTTGATTGAAAATGAAGTATTCAAGGTTAATTTCTAATCAATTATGTGTTTGCATAATTTTTATCGTATATTTATTGAATTATTACCAATAAACTGAAAATTTACAAAAACGTGGAAAAACGGCCAAATATTGCCTAATTCGATGATATTTTGTTTAAATTACATAAAGGAAAAGGGGATTGATAAACGTCAAAATATTGCTAAATTCGAGGATTTTTAGTACAAAACAATATGCAAGCAACATGCTTAAAAATGCAAAATTTGCGAAATTCTGAGATATGAAGGCCAAATCACATATCATGAGAAAACATGAAATAGTATCGAAATATTGGTAAAAAATGAATATATTTACGTAATATCAAACTACATGAAAAACGTGAAAAAAGTCACTATTATAAAAAATTTGAGGATGTTAACTTTGAATCATCAAGCGAGGTTTCGTAATATTTAGGTTCAAGAAAAGACATATGACAATGTTTTTTCCAATACAAATGATAAAAATCAATGTGTTTTCATTAGAATTAACTCAAATGTTCCTGATTTTTTGTTTATATTACCGATGGAAGATGTACACGTAAAACCGCTCTAATCCAGCTGAAACGTCGATATATGCAATAAAAACCGAAGTTCTCCCCTTTTTATTATCTTACTCAGTATTTTAACGAGAAAAAAATAGATGATTGAAAATGAAGTATTTAAGTTTATTATCTAATCAATTATGTGTTTGCATTATTTTTATCGTATATATATTGAATTAATAACAATGAACTGAAAATTTACAAAGACGTGGAAAAACGGTAAAATATTGCCTAATTCGATGATATTTTGTTTAAATCACATAAAGGAAAAGGGGATTGATAAACGTCGAAATATTGCTAAATTCGACGATTTTTAGTAGAAAACAAAATGCAAGAAACTTGCTTAAAAATTGAAAATTTGCGAAATTCTGAGATATGAAGGCCAAATCACATATCGTGAGAAAACATGAAATAGTATCGAAATATTGGTAAAAAATGAATATATTTACGTACTATGAAACTACATGAAAAACGTGAAAAAAGTCACTATTATACCAAATTTGAGGATTTTAACTTCGAATCATAAAGCGAGGTTTCGTAATATTTAGAACCCTGAAAAGACATATGACAATGTTGTTTCCAATACAAATGATAAAAATCAATGTGTTTTCATTAGAATTAACTAAAATGTTCCTGATTTTCCTTTTATATTACCGATGGAAAATGTACACGTAAAGCCGCTCTAATCCGGCTGAAACGTCGATATATGCAATAAAAACAGAACTTCTCCCCTTTTCAATATCTTACTCAGTTTTTTAACGAGAAACAAATAGTTGATTGAAAATGAAGTATTTAAGGTTAATTTCTAATCAATTATGTGTTTGCTCATTTTTATCGTATATTTAATGAATTAATACCAATAAACTGAAAATTTACAAAAACGTGGAAAAACGGCCAAATATTGCCTAATTCGATGATATTTTGTTTATATTACATAAAGGAAAAGGGGATTGATAAACGTCAAAATATTGCTAAATTCGAGGATTTTTAATACAAAAAAAAGCCAAGCAACTTGCTTAAAAATGCAAAATTTGTGAAATTCTGAGATATGAAGGCCAAATCACATATCGTGAGAAAACATGAAATAGTATCGAAATATTACTAAAAAATTAATATATTTACGTAATATCAAACTACATGAAAAACGTGAAAAAAGTCACTATTATACCAAATTTGAGGATTTTAACTTCGAATCATCAAGCGAGGTTTCGTAATATTTAGATCCAAGAAAAGACATATGACAATGTTGTTTCCAATACAAATGATAAAAATCAATGTGTTTTCATTAGAATTAACTCAAATGTTCCTGATTTTCCGTTTATATTACCGATGGAAGATGTACACGTAAAACCGCTCTAATCCAGCTGAAAATCAGGATATATGCAATAAAAACCGAAGTTCTCCCCTTTTCAATATCTTACTCAGTATTTTAAAGAGAAAAAAATAGATGATTGAAAATGAAGTATTTAAGTTTATTATCTAATCAATTATGTGTTTGCATTATTTTTATCGTATATTTATTGAATTAATAACAATGAACTGAAAATTTACAAAAACGTGGAAAAACGGCAAAATATTGCCTAATTCGATGATATTTTGTTTAAATCACATAAAGGAAAAGGGGATTGATAAACGTCGAAATATTGCTAAATTCGACGATTTTTAGTACAAAACAAAATGCAAGAAACTTGCTTAAAAATGGAAAATTTGCGAAATTCTGAGATATGAAGGCCAAATCACATATCGTGAGAAAACATGAAATAGTATCGAAATATTGGTAAAAAAAGAATATATTTACGTACTATGAAACTACATGAAAAACGTGAAAAAAGTCACTATTATACCAAATTTGAGGATTTTAACTTCGAATCATAAAGCGAGGTTTCGTAATATTTAGAACCCTGAAAAGACATATGACAATGTTGTTTCCAATACAAATGCTAAAAATCAATGTGTTTACATTAGTATTAACTAAAATGTTCCTGATTTTTTGTTTATATTACCGATGGAAGATGTACACGTAAAACCGCTCTAATCCAGCTGAAACGTCGATATGTGCAATAAAAACCGAAGTTCTCCCCTTTTCAATACCTTACTCAGTATTTTAACGAGAAAAAAATAGATGATTGAAAATGAAGTATTTAAGTTTATTATCTAATCAATTATGTGTTTGCATTATTTTTATCGTATATTTATTGAATTAATAACAATGAACTGAAAATTTACAAAAACGTGGAAAAACGGTAAAAAATTGCGTAATTCGATGATATTTTGTTTAAATCACATAAAGGAAAAGGGGATTGATAAACGTCGAAATATTGCTAAATTCGACGATTTTTAGTACAAAACAAAATGCAAGAAACTTGCTTAAAAATGGAAAATTTGCGAAATTCTGAGATATGGAGGCCAAATCACATATCATGAGAAAACATGAAATAGTATCGAAATATTGGTATAAAATGAATATATTTTCGTACTATCAAACTACATGAAAAACGTGAAAAAAGTCACTATTATATAAAATTTGCGGATTTTAACGTCGAATCATAAAGCGAGGTTTCGAAACATTTAGATCCAAGAAAAGACATATGACAATGTTGTTTCCGATACAAATGATAAAAATCAATGTGTTTTCATTAGAATTAACTAAAATGTTCCTGATTTTCCGTTTATATTACCAATGGAAGATGTACACGTAAAGCCGCTCTAATCCGGCTGAAACGTCGATATATGCAATAAAAACAGAACTTCTCCCCTTTTCAATATCTTACTCAGTATTTTAACGAGAAACCAATAGTTGATTGAAAATGAAGTATTCAAGGTTAATTTCTAATCAATTATGTGTTTGCATAATTTTTATCGTATATTTATTGAATTATTACCAATAAACTGAAAATTTACAAAAACGTGGAAAAACGGCCAAATATTGCCTAATTCGATGATATTTTGTTTAAATTACATAAAGGAAAAGGGGATTGATAAACGTCAAAATATTGCTAAATTCGAGGATTTTTAGTACAAAACAATATGCAAGCAACATGCTTAAAAATGCAAAATTTGCGAAATTCTGAGATATGAAGGCCAAATCACATATCATGAGAAAACATGAAATAGTATCGAAATATTGGTAAAAAATGAATATATTTACGTAATATCAAATTACATGAAAAACGTGAAAAAAGTCACTATTATAAAAAATTTGAGGATGTTAACTTTGAATCATCAAGCGAGGTTTCGTAATATTTAGCTTCAAGAAAAGACATATGACAATGTTTTTTCCAATACAAATGATAAAAATCAATGTGTTTTCATTAGAATTAACTCAAATGTTCCTGATTTTTTGTTTATATTACCGATGGAAGATGTACACGTAAAACCGCTCTAATCCAGCTGAAACGTCGATATATGCAATAAAAACCGAAGTTCTCCCCTTTTTATTATCTTACTCAGTATTTTAACGAGAAAAAAATAGATGATTGAAAATGAAGTATTTAAGTTTATTATCTAATCAATTATGTGTTTGCATTATTTTTATCGTATATTTATTGAATTAATAACAATGAACTGAAAATTTACAAAAACGTGGAAAAACGGTAAAATATTGCCTAATTCGATGATATTTTGTTTAAATCACATAAAGGAAAAGGGGATTGATAAACGTCGAAATATTGCTAAATTCGACGATTTTTAGTAGAAAACAAAATGCAAGAAACTTGCTTAAAAATTGAAAATTTGCGAAATTCTGAGATATGAAGGCCAAATCACATATCGTGAGAAAACATGAAATAGTATCGAAATATTGGTAAAAAATGAATATATTTACGTACTATGAAACTACATGAAAAACGTGAAAAAAGTCATTATTATACCAAATTTGAGGATTTTAACTTCGAATCATAAAGCGAGGTTTCGTAATATTTAGAACCCTGAAAAGACATATGACAATGTTGTTTCCAATACAAATGATAAAAATCAATGTGTTTTCATTAGAATTAACTAAAATGTTCCTGATTTTCCTTTTATATTACCGATGGAAAATGTACACGTAAAGCCGCTCTAATCCGGCTGAAACGTCGATATATGCAATAAAAACAGAACTTCTCCCCTTTTCAATATCTTACTCGGTTTTTTAACGAGAAACAAATAGTTGATTGAAAATGAAGTATTTAAGGTTAATTTCTAATCAATTATGTGTTTGCATAATTTTTATCGTATATTAATGAATTAATACCAATAAACTGAAAATTTACAAAAACGTGGAAAAACGGCCAAATATTGCCTAATTCGATGATATTTTGTTTAAATTACATAAAGGAAAAGGGGATTGATAAACGTCAAAATATTGCTAAATTCGAGGATTTTTAGTACAAAACAAAATGCAAGCAACTTGCTTAAAAATGCAAAATTTGCGAAATTCTGAGATATGAAGGCCAAATCACATATCATGAGAAAACATGAAATAGTATCGAAATATTGGTAGAAAATGAATATATTTACGTAATATCAAACTACATGAAAAACGTGAAAAAAGTCACTATTATACCAAATTTGAGGATGTTAACTTTGAATCATCAAGCGAGGTTTCGTAATATATAGCTTCAAGAAAAGACATATGACAATGTTGTTTCCAATACAAATGATAAAAATCAATGTGTTTTCATTAGAATTAACTCAAATGTTCCTGATTTTTTGTTTATATTACCGATGGAAGATGTACACGTAAAACCGCTCTAATCCAGCTGAAACGTCGATATATGCAATAAAAACCGAAGTTCTCCCCTTTTTATTATCTTACTCAGTATTTTAACGAGAAAAAAATAGATGATTGAAAATGAAGTATTTAAGTTTATTATCTAATCAATTATGTGTTTGCATTATTTTTATCGTATATTTATTGAATTAATAACAATGAACTGAAAATTTACAAAAACGTGGAAAAACGGTAAAATATTGCCTAATTCGATGATATTTTGTTTAAATCACATAAAGGAAAAGGGGATTGATAAACGTAGAAATATTGCTAAATTCGACGATTTTTAGTAGAAAACAAAATGCAAGAAACTTGCTTAAAAATTGAAAATTTGCGAAATTCTGAGATATGAAGGCCAAATCACATATCGTGAGAAAACATGAAATAGTATCGAAATATTGGTAAAAAATGAATATATTTACGTAATATCAAACTACATGAAAAACGTGAAAAAAGTCACTATTATACCAAATTTGAGGATTTTAACTTCGAATCATAAAGCGAGGTTTCGTAATATTTAGAACCCTGAAAAGACATATGACAATGTTGTTTCCAATACAAATGATAAAAATCAATGTGTTTTCATTAGAATTAACTAAAATGTTTCTGATTTTCCTTTTATATTACCGATGGAAGATGTACACGTAAAGCCGCTCTAATCCGGCTGAAACGTCGATATATGCAATAAAAACAGAACTTCTCCCCTTTTCAATATCTTACTCAGTTTTTTAACGAGAAACAAATAGTTGATTGAAAATGAAGTATTTAAGGTTAATTTCTAATCAATTATGTGTTTGCTCATTTTTATCGTATATTTAATGAATTAATACCAATAAACTGAAAATTTACAAAAACGTGGAAAAACGGCCAAATATTGCCTAATTCGATGATATTTTGTTTAAATTACATAAAGGAAAAGGGGATTGATAAACGTCAAAATATTGCTAAATTCGAGGATTTTTAATACAAAAAAAAAGCCAAGCAACTTGCTTAAAAATGCAAAATTTGTGAAATTCTGAGATATGAAGGCCAAATCACATATCGTGAGAAAACATGAAATAGTATCGAAATATTACTAAAAAATTAATATATTTACGTAATATCAATCTACATGAAAAACGTGAAAAAAGTCACTATTATACCAAATTTGAGGATTTTAACTTCGAATCATCAAGCGAGGTTTCGTAATATTTAGATCCAAGAAAAGACATATGACAATGTTGTTTCCAATACAAATGATAAAAATCAATGTGTTTTCATTAGAATTAACTCAAATGTTCCTGATTTTCCGTTTATATTACCGATGGAAGATGTACACGTAAAACCGCTCTAATCCAGCTGAAACGTCGATATGTGCAATAAAAACCGAAGTTCTCCCCTTTTCAATATCTTACTCAGTATTTTAACGAGAAAAATATAGATGATTGAAAATGAAGTATTTAAGTTTATTATCTAATCAATTATGTGTTTGCATTATTTTTATCGTATATTTATTGAATTAATAACAATGAACTGAAAATTTACAAAAACTTGGAAAAACGGTAAAATATTGCCTAATTCGATGATATTTTGTTTAAATCACATAAAGGAAAAGGGGATTGATAAACGTCGAAATATTGCTAAATTCGACGATTTTTAGTACAAAACAAAATGCAAGAAACTTGCTTAAAAATTGAAAATTTGCGAAATTCTGTGATATGAAGGCCAAATCACATATCGTGAGAAAACATGAAATAGTATCGAAATATTGGTAAAAAATGAATATATTTACGTACTATGAAACTACATGAAAAACGTGAAAAAAGTCACTATTATACCAAATTTGAGGATTTTAACTTCGAATCATAAAGCGAGGTTTCGTAATATTTAGAACCCTGAAAAGACATATGACAATGTTGTTTCCAATACAAATGATAAAAATCAATGTGTTTTCATTAGAATTAACTAAAATGTTCCTGATTTTCCGTTTATATTACCGATGGACGATGTACACGTAAAGCCGCTCTAATCCGGCTGAAACGTCGATATATGCAATAAAAACAGAACTTCTCCCCTTTTCAATATCTTACTCAGTTTTTTAACGAGAAACAAATAGTTGATTGAAAATGAAGTATTTAAGGTTAATTTCTAATCAATTATGTGTTTGCTCATTTTTATCGTATATTTAATGAATTAATACCAATAAACTGAAAATTTACAAAAACGTGGAAAAACGGCCAAATATTGCCTAATTCGATGATATTTTGTTTAAATTACATAAAGGAAAAGGGGATTGATAAACGTCAAAATATTGCTAAATTCGAGGATTTTTAATACAAAAAAAAAGCCAAGCAACTTGCTTAAAAATGCAAAATTTGTGAAATTCTGAGATATGAAGGCCAAATCACATATCGTGAGAAAACATGAAATAGTATCGAAATATTACTAAAAAATTAATATATTTACGTAATATCAAACTACATGAAAAACGTGAAAAAAGTCACTATTATACCAAATTTGAGGATTTTAACTTCGAATCATCAAGCGAGGTTTCGTAATATGTAGATCCAAGAAAAGACATATGACAATGTTGTTTCCAATACAAATGATAAAAATCAATGTGTTTTCATTAGAATTAACTAAAATGTTCCTGATTTTCCGTTTTTACTACCGATGGAAGATGTACACGTAAAGCCGCTCTAATCCGGCTGAAACGTCGATATATGCAATAAAAACAGAACTTCTCCCCTTTTCAATATCTTACTCGGTTTTTTAACGAGAAACAAATAGTTGATTGAAAATGAAGTATTTAAGGTTAATTTCTAATCAATTATGTGTTTGCATAATTTTTATCGTATATTAATGAATTAATACCAATAAACTGAAAATTTACAAAAACGTGGAAAAACGGCCAAATATTGCCTAATTCGATGATATTTTGTTTAAATTACATAAAGGAAAAGGGGATTGATAAACGTCAAAATATTGCTAAATTCGAGGATTTTTAGTACAAAACAAAACGCAAGCAACTTGCTTAAAAATGCAAAATTTGCGAAATTCTGAGATATGAAGGCCAAATCACATATCATGAGAAAACATGAAATAGTATCGAAATATTGGTAAAAAATGAATATATTTACGTAATATCAAACTACATGAAAAACGTGAAAAAAGTCACTATTATACCAAATTTGAGGATGTTAACTTTGAATCATCAAGCGAGGTTTCGTAATATTTAGAACCCTGAAAAGACATATGACAATGTTGTTTCCAATACAAATGATAAAAATCAATGTGTTTTCATTAGAATTAACTAAAATGTTTCTGATTTTCCTTTTATATTACCGATGGAAGATGTACACGTAAAGCCGCTCTAATCCGGCTGAAACGTCGATATATGCAATAAAAACAGAACTTCTCCCCTTTTCAATATCTTACTCAGTTTTTTAACGAGAAACAAATAGTTGATTGAAAATGAAGTATTTAAGGTTAATTTCTAATCAATTATGTGTTTGCTCATTTTTATCGTATATTTAATGAATTAATACCAATAAACTGAAAATTTACAAAAACGTGGAAAAACGGCCAAATATTGCCTAATTCGATGATATTTTGTTTAAATTACATAAAGGAAAAGGGGATTGATAAACGTCAAAATATTGCTAAATTCGAGGATTTTTAATACAAAAAAAAAGCCAAGCAACTTGCTTAAAAATGCAAAATTTGTGAAATTCTGAGATATGAAGGCCAAATCACATATCGTGAGAAAACATGAAATAGTATCGAAATATTACTAAAAAATTAATATATTTACGTAATATCAATCTACATGAAAAACGTGAAAAAAGTCACTATTATACCAAATTTGAGGATTTTAACTTCGAATCATCAAGCGAGGTTTCGTAATATTTAGATCCAAGAAAAGACATATGACAATGTTGTTTCCAATACAAATGATAAAAATCAATGTGTTTTCATTAGAATTAACTCAAATGTTCCTGATTTTCCGTTTATATTACCGATGGAAGATGTACACGTAAAACCGCTCTAATCCAGCTGAAACGTCGATATGTGCAATAAAAACCGAAGTTCTCCCCTTTTCAATATCTTACTCAGTATTTTAACGAGAAAAATATAGATGATTGAAAATGAAGTATTTAAGTTTATTATCTAATCAATTATGTGTTTGCATTATTTTTATCGTATATTTATTGAATTAATAACAATGAACTGAAAATTTACAAAAACGTGGAAAAACGGTAAAATATTGCCTAATTCGATGATATTTTGTTTAAATCACATAAAGGAAAAGGGGATTGATAAACGTCGAAATATTGCTAAATTCGACGATTTTTAGTACAAAACAAAATGCAAGAAACTTGCTTAAAAATTGAAAATTTGCGAAATTCTGTGATATGAAGGCCAAATCACATATCGTGAGAAAACATGAAATAGTATCGAAATATTGGTAAAAAATGAATATATTTACGTACTATGAAACTACATGAAAAACGTGAAAAAAGTCACTATTATACCAAATTTGAGGATTTTAACTTCGAATCATAAAGCGAGGTTTCGTAATATTTAGAACCCTGAAAAGACATATGACAATGTTGTTTCCAATACAAATGATAAAAATCAATGTGTTTTCATTAGAATTAACTAAAATGTTCCTGATTTTCCGTTTATATTACCGATGGACGATGTACACGTAAAGCCGCTCTAATCCGGCTGAAACGTCGATATATGCAATAAAAACAGAACTTCTCCCCTTTTCAATATCTTACTCAGTTTTTTAACGAGAAACAAATAGTTGATTGAAAATGAAGTATTTAAGGTTAATTTCTAATCAATTATGTGTTTGCTCATTTTTATCGTATATTTAATGAATTAATACCAATAAACTGAAAATTTACAAAAACGTGGAAAAACGGCCAAATATTGCCTAATTCGATGATATTTTGTTTAAATTACATAAAGGAAAAGGGGATTGATAAACGTCAAAATATTGCTAAATTCGAGGATTTTTAATACAAAAAAAAAGCCAAGCAACTTGCTTAAAAATGCAAAATTTGTGAAATTCTGAGATATGAAGGCCAAATCACATATCGTGAGAAAACATGAAATAGTATCGAAATATTACTAAAAAATTAATATATTTACGTAATATCAAACTACATGAAAAACGTGAAAAAAGTCACTATTATACCAAATTTGAGGATTTTAACTTCGAATCATCAAGCGAGGTTTCGTAATATGTAGATCCAAGAAAAGACATATGACAATGTTGTTTCCAATACAAATGATAAAAATCAATGTGTTTTCATTAGAATTAACTAAAATGTTCCTGATTTTCCGTTTTTACTACCGATGGAAGATGTACACGTAAAGCCGCTCTAATCCGGCTGAAACGTCGATATATGCAATAAAAACAGAACTTCTCCCCTTTTCAATATCTTACTCGGTTTTTTAACGAGAAACAAATAGTTGATTGAAAATGAAGTATTTAAGGTTAATTTCTAATCAATTATGTGTTTGCATAATTTTTATCGTATAATAATGAATTAATACCAATAAACTGAAAATTTACAAAAACGTGGAAAAACGGCCAAATATTGCCTAATTCGATGATATTTTGTTTAAATTACATAAAGGAAAAGGGGATTGATAAACGTCAAAATATTGCTAAATTCGAGGATTTTTAGTACAAAACAAAACGCAAGCAACTTGCTTAAAAATGCAAAATTTGCGAAATTCTGAGATATGAAGGCCAAATCACATATCATGAGAAAACATGAAATAGTATCGAAATATTGGTAAAAAATGAATATATTTACGTAATATCAAACTACATGAAAAACGTGAAAAAAGTCACTATTATACCAAATTTGAGGATGTTAACTTTGAATCATCAAGCGAGGTTTCGTAATATATAGCTTCAAGAAAAGACATATGACAATGTTGTTTCCAATACAAATGATAAAAATCAATGTGTTTTCATTAGAATTAACTCAAATGTTCCTGATTTTTTGTTTATATTACCGATGGAAGATGTACACGTAAAACCGCTCTAATCCAGCTGAAACGTCGATATATGCAATAAAAACCGAAGTTCTCCCTTTTTTATTATCTTACTCAATATTTTAACGAGAAAAAAATAGATGATTGAAAATGAAGTATTTAAGTTTATTATCTAATCAAGTATGTGTTTGCATTATTTTTATCGTATATTTATTGAATTAATAACAATGAACTGAAAATTTACAAAAACGTGGAAAAACGGTAAAATATTGCCTAATTCGATGATATTTTGTTTAAATCACATAAAGGAAAAGGGGATTGATAAACGTCGAAATATTGCTAAATTCTACGATTTTTAGTAGAAAACAAAATGCAAGAAACTTGCTTAAAAATGGAAAATTTGCGAAATTCTGAGATATGAAGGCCAAATCACATATCGTGAGAAAACATGAAATAGTATCGAAATATTGGTAAAAAATGAATATATTTACGTAATATCAAACTAAATGAAAAACGTGAAAAAAGTCACTATTATACCAAATTTGAGGATTTTAACTTCGAATCATAAAGCGAGGTTTCGTAATATTTAGAACCCTGAAAAGACATATGACAATGTTGTTTCCAATACAAATGATAAAAATCAATGTGTTTTCATTACAATTAACTAAAATGTTCCTGATTTTCCTTTTATATTACCGATGGAAGATGTACACGTAAAGCCGCTCTAATCCGGCTGAAACGTCGATATATGCAATAAAAACAGAACTTCTCCCCTTTTCAATATCTTACTCAGTTTTTTAACGAGAAACAAATAGTTGATTGAAAATGAAGTATATAAGGTTAATTTCTAATCAATTATGTGTTTGCTCATTTTGATCGTATATTTAATGAATTAATACCAATAAACTGAAAATTTACAAAAACGTGGAAAAACGGCCAAATATTGCCTAATTCGATGATATTTTGTTTAAATTACATAAAGGAAAAGGGGATTGATAAACGTCAAAATATTGCTAAATTCGAGGATTTTTAATACAAAAAAAAAGCCAAGCAACTTGATTAAAAATGCAAAATTTGTGAAATTCTGAGATATGAAGGCCAAATCACATATCGTGAGAAAACATGAAATAGTATCGAAATATTACTAAAAAATTAATATATTTACGTAATATCAAACTACATGAAAAACGTGAAAAAAGTCACTATTATACCAAATTTGAGGATTTTAACTTCGAATCATCAAGCGAGGTTTCGTAATATTTAGATCCAAGAAAAGACATATGACAATGTTGTTTCCAATACAAATGATAAAAATCAATGTGTTTTCATTAGAATTAACTAAAATGTTCCTGATTTTCCTTTTATATTACCGATGGAAGATGTACACGTAAAGCCGCTCTAATCCGGCTGAAACGTCGATATATGCAATAAAAACAGAACTTCTCCCCTTTTCAATATCTTACTCAGTTTTTTAACGAGAAACAAATAGTTGATTGAAAATGAAGTATATAAGGTTAATTTCTAATCAATTATGTGTTTGCTCATTTTGATCGTATATTTAATGAATTAATACCAATAAACTGAAAATTTACAAAAACGTGGAAAAACGGCCAAATATTGCCTAATTCGATGATATTTTGTTTAAATTACATAAAGGAAAAGGGGATTGATAAACGTCAAAATATTGCTAAATTCGAGGATTTTTAATACAAAAAAAAAGCCAAGCAACTTGCTTAAAAATGCAAAATTTGTGAAATTCTGAGATATGAAGGCCAAATCACATATCGTGAGAAAACATGAAATAGTATCGAAATATTACTAAAAAATTAATATATTTACGTAATATCAAACTACATGAAAAACGTGAAAAAAGTCACTATTATACCAAATTTGAGGATTTTAACTTCGAATCATCAAGCGAGGTTTCGTAATATTTAGATCCAAGAAAAGACATATGACAATGTTGTTTCCAATACAAATGATAAAAATCAATGTGTTTTCATTAGAATTAACTCAAATGTTCCTGATTTTCCGTTTATATTACCGATGGAAGATGTACACGTAAAACCGCTCTAATCCAGCTGAAACGTCGATATGTGCAATAAAAACCGAAGTTCTCCCCTTTTCAATATCTTACTCAGTATTTTAACGAGAAAAATATAGATGATTGAAAATGAAGTATTTAAGTTTATTATCTAATCAATTATGTGTTTGCATTATTTTTATCGTATATTTATTGAATTAATAACAATGAACTGAAAATTTACAAAAACGTGGAAAAACGGTAAAATATTGCCTAATTCGATGATATTTTGTTTAAATCACATAAAGGAAAAGGGGATTGATAAACGTCGAAATATTGCTAAATTCGACGATTTTTAGTACAAAACAAAATGCAAGAAACTTGCTTAAAAATGGAAAATTTGCGAAATTCTGTGATATGAAGGCCAAATCACATATCGTGAGAAAACATGAAATAGTATCGAAATATTGGTAAAAAATGAATATATTTACGTACTATGAAACTACATGAAAAACGTGAAAAAAGTCACTATTATACCAAATTTGAGGATTTTAACTTCGAATCATAAAGCGAGGTTTCGTAATATTTAGAACCCTGAAAAGACATATGACAATGTTGTTTCCAATACAAATGATAAAAATCAATGTGTTTTCATTAGAATTAACTAAAATGTTCCTGATTTTCCGTTTATATTACCGATGGAAGATGTACACGTAAAGCCGCTCTAATCCGGCTGAAACGTCGATATATGCAATAAAAACAGAACTTCTCCCCTTTTCAATATCTTACTCAGTTTTTTAACGAGAAACAAATAGTTGATTGAAAATGAAGTATTTAAGGTTAATTTCTAATCAATTATGTGTTTGCTCATTTTTATCGTATATTTAATGAATTAATACCAATAAACTGAAAATTTACAAAAACGTGGAAAAACGGCCAAATATTGCCTAATTCGATGATATTTTGTTTAAATTACATAAAGGAAAAGGGGATTGATAAACGTCAAAATATTGCTAAATTCGAGGATTTTTAATACAAAAAAAAAGCCAAGCAACTTGCTTAAAAATGCAAAATTTGTGAAATTCTGAGATATGAAGGCCAAATCACATATCGTGAGAAAACATGAAATAGTATCTAAATATTACTAAAAAATTAATATATTTACGTAATATCAAACTACATGAAAAACGTGAAAAAAGTCACTATTATACCAAATTTGAGGATTTTAACTTCGAATCATCAAGCGAGGTTTCGTAATATATAGCTTCAAGAAAAGACATATGACAATGTTGTTTCCAATACAAATGATAAAAATCAATGTGTTTTCATTAGAATTAACTAAAATGTTCCTGATTTTCCGTTTTTACTACCGATGGAAGATGTACACGTAAAGCCGCTCTAATCCGGCTGAAACGTCGATATATGCAATAAAAACAGAACTTCTCCCCTTTTCAATATCTTACTCGGTTTTTTAACGAGAAACAAATAGTTGATTGAAAATGAAGTATTTAAGGTTAATTTCTAATCAATTATGTGTTTGCATAATTTTTATCGTATATTAATGAATTAATACCAATAAACTGAAAATTTACAAAAACGTGGAAAAACGGCCAAATATTGCCTAATTCGATGATATTTTGTTTAAATTACATAAAGGAAAAGGGGATTGATAAACGTCAAAATATTGCTAAATTCGAGGATTTTTAGTACAAAACAAAATGCAAGCAACTTGCTTAAAAATGCAAAATTTGCGAAATTCTGAGATATGAAGGCCAAATCACATATCATGAGAAAACATGAAATAGTATCGAAATATTGGTAAAAAATGAATATATTTACGTAATATCAAACTACATGAAAAACGTGAAAAAAGTCACTATTATACCAAATTTGAGGATGTTAACTTTGAATCATCAAGCGAGGTTTCGTAATATATAGCTTCAAGAAAAGACATATGACAATGTTGTTTCCAATACAAATGATAAAAATCAATGTGTTTTCATTAGAATTAACTCAAATGTTCCTGATTTTTTGTTTATATTACCGATGGAAGATGTACACGTAAAACCGCTCTAATCCAGCTGAAACGTCGATATATGCAATAAAAACCGAAGTTCTCCCTTTTTTATTATCTTACTCAGTATTTTAACGAGAAAAAAATAGATGATTGAAAATGAAGTATTTAAGTTTATTATCTAATCAAGTATGTGTTTGCATTATTTTTATCGTATATTTATTGAATTAATAACAATGAACTGAAAATTTACAAAAACGTGGAAAAACGGTAAAATATTGCCTAATTCGATGATATTTTGTTTAAATCACATTAAGGAAAAGGGGATTGATAAACGTCGAAATATTGCTAAATTCGACGATTTTTAGTAGAAAACAAAATGCAAGAAACTTGCTTAAAAATGGAAAATTTGCGAAATTCTGAGATATGAAGGCCAAATCACATATCGTGAGAAAACATGAAATAGTATCGAAATATTGGTAAAAAATGAATATATTTACGTAATATCAAACTACATGAAAAACGTGAAAAAAGTCACTATTATACCAAATTTGAGGATTTTAACTTCGAATCATAAAGCGAGGTTTCGTAATATTTAGAACCCTGAAAAGACATATGACAATGTTGTTTCCAATACAAATGATAAAAATCAATGTGTTTTCATTAGAATTAACTAAAATGTTCCTGATTTTCCTTTTATATTACCGATGGAAGATGTACACGTAAAGCCGCTCTAATCCGGCTGAAACGTCGATATATGCAATAAAAACAGAACTTCTCCCCTTTTCAATATCTTACTCAGTTTTTTAACGAGAAACAAATAGTTGATTGAAAATGAAGTATTTAAGGTTAATTTGTAATCAATTATGTGTTTGCTCATTTTTATCGTATATTTAATGAATTAATAACAATAAACTGAAAATTTACAAAAACGTGGAAAAACGGCCAAATATTGCCTAATTCGATGATATTTTGTTTAAATTACATAAAGGAAAAGGGGATTGATAAACGTCAAAATATTGCGAAATTCGAGGATTTTTAATATAAAAAAAAAGCCAAGCAACTTGCTTAAAAATGCAAAATTTGTGAAATTCTGAGATATGAAGGCCAAATCACATATCGTGAGAAAACATGAAATAGTATCGAAATATTACTAAAAAATTAATATATTTACGTAATATCAAACTACATGAAAAACGTGAAAAAAGTCACTATTATACCAAATTTGAGGATTTTAACTTCGAATCATCAAGCGAGGTTTCGTAATATTTAGATCCAAGAAAAGACATATGACAATGTTGTTTCCAATACAAATGATAAAAATCAATGTGTTTTCATTAGAATTAACTCAAATGTTCCTGATTTTCCGTTTATATTACCGATGGAAGATGTACACGTAAAACCGCTCTAATCCAGCTGAAACGTCGATATGTGCAATAAAAACCGAAGTTCTCCCCTTTTCAATATCTTACTCAGTATTTTAACGAGAAAAATATAGATGATTGAAAATGAAGTATTTAAGTTTATTATCTAATCAATTATGTGTTTGCATTACTTTTATCGTATATTTATTGAATTAATAACAATGAACTGAAAATTTACAAAAACGTGGAAAAACGGTAAAATATTGCCTAATTCGATGATATTTTGTTTAAATCACATAAAGGAAAAGGGGATTGATAAACGTCGAAATATTGCTAAATTCGACGATTTTTAGTACAAAACAAAATGCAAGAAACTTGCTTAAAAATGGAAAATTTGCGAAATTCTGTGATATGAAGGCCAAATCACATATCGTGAGAAAACATGAAATAGTATCGAAATATTGGTAAAAAATGAATATATTTACGTACTATGAAACTACATGAAAAACGTGAAAAAAGTCACTATTATACCAAATTTGAGGATTTTAACTTCGAATCATAAAGCGAGGTTTCGTAATATTTAGAACCCTGAAAAGACATATGACAATGTTGTTTCCAATACAAATGATAAAAATCAATGTGTTTTCATTAGAATTAACTAAAATGTTCCTGATTTTCCGTTTATATTACCGATGGAAGATGTACACGTAAAGCCGCTCTAATCCGGCTGAAACGTCGATATATGCAATAAAAACAGAACTTCTCCCCTTTTCAATATCTTACTCAGTTTTTTAACGAGAAACAAATAGTTGATTGAAAATGAAGTATTTAAGGTTAATTTCTAATCAATTATGTGTTTGCTCATTTTTATCGTATATTTAATGAATTAATACCAATAAACTGAAAATTTACAAAAACGTGGAAAAACGGCCAAATATTGCCTAATTCGATGATATTTTGTTTAAATTACATAAAGGAAAAGGGGATTGATAAACGTCAAAATATTGCTAAATTCGAGGATTTTTAATACAAAAAAAAAGCCAAGCAATTTGCTTAAAAATGCAAAATTTGTGAAATTCTGAGATATGAAGGCCAAATCACATATCGTGAGAAAACATGAAATAGTATCGAAATATTACTAAAAAATTAATATATTTACGTAATATCAAACTACATGAAAAACGTGAAAAAAGTCACTATTATACCAAATTTGAGGATTTTAACTTCGAATCATCAAGCGAGGTTTCGTAATATTTAGATCCAAGAAAAGACATATGACAATGTTGTTTCCAATACAAATGATAAAAATCAATGTGTTTTCATTAGAATTAACTCAAATGTTCCTGATTTTCCGTTTATATTACCGATGGAAGATGTACACGTAAAACCGCTCTAATCCAGCTGAAACGTCGATATGTGCAATAAAAACCGAAGTTCTCCCCTTTTCAATATCTTACTCAGTATTTTAACGAGAAAAAAATAGATGATTGAAAATGAAGTATTTAAGTTTATTATCTAATCAATTATGTGTTTGCATTATTTTTATCGTATATTTATTGAATTAATAACAATGAACTGAAAATTTACAAAAACGTGGAAAAACGGTAAAATATTGCGTAATTCGATGATATTTTGTTTAAATCACATAAAGGAAAAGGGGATTGATAAACGTCGAAATATTGCTAAATTCGACGATTTTTAGTACAAAACAAAATGCAAGAAACTTGCTTAAAAATGGAAAATTTGCGAAATTCTGAGATATGAAGGCCAAATCACATATCATGAGAAAACATGAAATAGTATCGAAATATTGGTATAAAATGAATATATTTTCGTACTATCAAACTACATGAAAAACGTGAAAAAAGTCACTATTATATAAAATTTGCGGATTTTAACGTCGAATCATAAAGCGAGGTTTCGTAATATTTAGATCCAAGAAAAGACATATGACAATGTTGTTTCCGATACAAATGATAAAAATCAATGTGTTTTCATTAGAATTAACTAAAATGTTCCTGATTTTCCGTTTATATTACCAATGGATGATGTACACGTAAAGCCGCTCTAATCCGGCTGAAACGTCGATATATGCAATAAAAACAGAACTTCTCCCCTTTTCAATATCTTACTCAGTATTTTAACGAGAAACAAATAGTTGATTGAAAATGAAGTATTTAAGGTTAATTTCTAATCAATTATGTGTTTGCTCATTTTTATCGTATATTTAATGAATTAATACCAATAAACTGAAAATTTACAAAAACGTGGAAAAACGGCCAAATATTGCCTAATTCGATGATATTTTGTTTAAATTACATAAAGGAAAAAGGGATTGATAAACGTCAAAATATTGCTAAATTCGAGGATTTTTAATACAAAAAAAAGCCAAGCAACTTGCTTAAAAATGCAAAATTTGTGAAATTCTGAGATATGAAGGCCAAATCACATATCGTGAGAAAACATGAAATAGTATCGAAATATTGGTAAAAAATTAATATATTTACGTAATATCAAACTACATGAAAAACGTGAAAAAAGTCACTATTATACCAAATTTGAGGATTTTAACTTCGAATCATAAAGCGAGGTTTCGTAATATTTAGAACCCTGAAAAGACATATGACAATGTTGTTTCCAATACAAATGATAAAAATCAATGTGTTTTCATTAGAATTAACTAAAATGTTCCTGATTTTCCGTTTATATTACCGATGGAAGATGTACACGTAAAGCCGCTCTAATCCGGCTGAAACGTCGATATATGCAATAATAACAGAACTTCTCCCCTTTTCAATATCTTACTCAGTTTTTTAACGAGAAACAAATAGTTGATTGAAAATGAAGTATTTAAGGTTAATTTCTAATCAATTATGTGTTTGCTCATTTTTATCGTATATTTAATGAATTAATACCAATAAACTGAAAATTTACAAAAACGTGGAAAAACGGCCAAATATTGCCTAATTCGATGATATTTTGTTTAAATTACATAAAGGAAAAGGGGATTGATAAACGTCAAAATATTGCTAAATTCGAGGATTTTTAATACAAAAAAAAAGCCAAGCAACTTGCTTAAATATGCAAAATTTGTGAAATTCTGAGATATGAAGGCCAAATCACATATCGTGAGAAAACATGAAATAGTATCGAAATATTACTAAAAAATTAATATATTTACGTAATATCAAACTACATGAAAAACGTGAAAAAGTCAATATTATACCAAATTTGAGGATTTTAACTTCGAATCATCAAGCAAGGTTTCGTAATATTTAGATCCAAGAAAAGACATATGACAATGTTGTTTCCAATACAAATGATAAAAATCAATGTGTTTTCATTAGAATTAACTCAAATGTTCCTGATTTTCCGTTTATATTACCGATGGAAGATGTACACGTAAAACCGCTCTAATCCAGCTGAAACGTCGATATGTGCAATAAAAACCGAAGTTCTCCCCTTTTCAATATCTTATTCAGTATTTTAACGAGAAAAAAATAGATGATTGAAAATGAAGTATTTAAGTTTATTATCTAATCAATTATGTGTTTGCATTATTTTTATCGTATATTTATTGAATTAATAACAATGAACTGAAAATTTACAAAAACGTGGAAAAACGGTAAAATATTGCCTAATTCGATGATATTTTGTTTAAATCACATAAAGGAAAAGGGGATTGATAAACGTCGAAATATTGCTAAATTCGACGATTTTTAGTACAAAACAAAATGCAAGAAACTTGCTTAAAAATGGAAAATTTGCGAAATTCTGAGATATGAAGGCCAAATCACATATCGTGAGAAAACATGAAATAGTATCGAAATATTGGTAAAAAATGAATATATTTACGTACTATGAAACTACATGAAAAACGTGAAAAAAGTCACTATTATACCAAATTTGAGGATTTTAACTTCGAATCATAAAGCGAGGTTTCGTAATATTTAGAACCCTGAAAAGACATATGACAATGTTGTTTCCAATACAAATGATAAAAATCAATGTGTTTTCATTAGAATTAACTAAAATGTTCCTGATTTTCCGTTTATATTACCGATGGAAGATGTACACGTAAAGCCGCTCTAATCCGGCTGAAACGTCGATATATGCAATAAAAACAGAACTTCTCCCCTTTTCAATATCTTACTTAGTTTTTTAACGAGAAACAAATAGTTGATTGAAAATGAAGTATTTAAGGTTAATTTCTAATCAATTATGTGTTTGCTCATTTTTATCGTATATTTAATGAATTAATACCAATAAACTGAAAATTTACAAAAACGTGGAAAAACGGCCAAATATTGCCTAATTCGATGATATTTTGTTTAAATTACATAAAGGAAAAAGGGATTGATAAACGTCAAAATATTGCTAAATTCGAGGATTTTTAATACAAAAAAAAGCCAAGCAACTTGCTTAAAAATGCAAAATTTGTGAAATTCTGAGATATGAAGGCCAAATCACATATCGTGAGAAAACATGAAATAGTATCGAAATATTACTAAAAAATTAATATATTTACGTAATATCAAACTACATGAAAAACGTGAAAAAAGTCACTATTATACCAAATTTGAGGATTTTAACTTCGAATCATCAAGCGAGGTTTCGTAATATTTAGATCCAAGAAAAGACATATGACAATGTTGTTTCCAATACAAATGATAAAAATCAATGTGTTTTCATTAGAATTAACTCAAATGTTCCTGATTTTCCGTTTATATTACCGATGGAAGATGTACACGTAAAACCGCTCTAATCTATCTGAAACGTCGATATGTGCAATAAAAACCGAAGTTCTCCCCTTTTCAATTTCTTACTCAGTATTTTAACGAGAAACAAATAGTTGATTGAAAATGAAGTATTTAAGTTTATTATCTAATCAATTATGTGTTTGCATTATTTTTATCGTATATTTATTGAATTAATAACAATGAACTGAAAATTTACAAAAACGTTGAAAAACGGTAAAATATTGCCTAATTCGATGATATTTTGTTTAAATCACATAAAGGAAAAGGGGATTGATAAACGTCGAAATATTGCAAAATTCGACGATTTTTAGTACAAAACAAAATGCAAGAAACTTGCTTAAAAATGGAAAATTTGCGAAATTCTGAGATATGAAGGCCAAATCACATATCGTGAGAAAACATGAAATAGTATCGAAATATTGGTAAAAAATGAATATATTTACGTACTATGAAACTACATGAAAAACGTGAAAAAAGTCACTATTATACCAAATATTGGTGATTTTAACTTCGAATCATAAAGCGAGGTTTCGTAATATTTAGAACCCTGAAAAGACATATGACAATGTTGTTTCCAATACAAATGATAAAAATCAATGTGTTTTCATTAGAATTAACTAAAATGTTCCTGATTTTCCGTTTATATTACCGATGGAAGATGTACACGTAAAGCCGCTCTAATCCGGCTGAAACGTCGATATATGCAATAAAAACAGAACTTCTCCCCTTTTCAATATCTTACTTAGTTTTTTAACGAGAAACAAATAGTTGATTGAAAATGAAGTATTTAAGGTTAATTTCTAATCAATTATGTGTTTGCTCATTTTTATCGTATATTTAATGAATTAATACCAATAAACTGAAAATTTACAAAAACGTGGAAAAACGGCCAAATATTGCCTAATTCGATGATATTTTGTTTAAATTACATAAAGGAAAAAGGGATTGATAAACGTCAAAATATTGCTAAATTCGAGGATTTTTAATACAAAAAAAAAGCCAAGCAACTTGCTTAAAAATGCAAAATTTGTGAAATTCTGAGATATGAAGGCCAAATCACATATCGTGAGAAAACATGAAATAGTATCGAAATATTACTAAAAAATTAATATATTTACGTAATATCAAACTACATGAAAAACGTGAAAAAAGTCACTATTATACCAAATTTGAGGATTTTAACTTCGAATCATCAAGCGAGGTTTCGTAATATTTAGATCCAAGAAAAGACATATGACAATGTTGTTTCCAATACAAATGATAAAAATCAATGTGTTTTCATTAGAATTAACTCAAATGTTCCTGATTTTCCGTTTATATTACCGATGGAAGATGTACACGTAAAACCGCTCTAATCCAGCTGAAACGTCGATATGTGCAATAAAAACCGAAGTTCTCCCCTTTTCAATATCTTACTCAGTATTTTAACGAGAAAAAAATAGATGATTGAAAATGAAGTATTTAAGTTTATTATCTAATCAATTATGTGTTTGCATTATTTTTATCATATATTTATTGAATTAATAACAATGAACTGAAAATTTACAAAAACGTGGAAAAACGGTAAAATATTGCCTAATTCGATGATATTTTGTTTAAATCACATAAAGGAAAAGGGGATTGATAAACGTCGAAATATTGCTAAATTCGACGATTTTTAGTACAAAACAAAATGCAAGAAACTTGCTTAAAAATGGAAAATTTGCGAAATTCTGAGATATGAAGGCCAAATCACATATCGTGAGAAAACATGAAATAGTATCGAAATATTGGTAAAAAATGAATATATTTACGTACTATGAAACTACATGAAAAACGTGAAAAAAGTCACTATTATACCAAATTTGAGGATTTTAACTTCGAATCATAAAGCGAGGTTTCGTAATATTTAGAACCCTGAAAAGACATATGACAATGTTGTTTCCAATACAAATGATAAAAATCAATGTGTTTTCATTAGAATTAACTAAAATGTTCCAGATTTTCCGTTTATATTACCGATGGAAGATATACATGTAAAGCCGCTCTAATCCGGCTGAAACGTCGATATATGCAATAAAAACAGAACTTCTCCCCTTTTCAATATCTTACTCAGTTTTTTAACGAGAAACAAATAGTTGATTGAAAATAAAGTATTTAAGGTTAATTTCTAATCAATTATGTGTTTGCTCATTTTTATCGTATATATAATGAATTAATACCAATAAACTGAAAATTTACAAAAACGTGGAAAAACGGCCAAATATTGCCTAATTCGATGATATTTTGTTTAAATTACATAAAGGAAAAGGGGATTGATAAACGTCAAAATATTGCTAAATTCGAGGATTTTTAATACAAAAAAAAAGCCAAGCAACTTGCTTAAAAATGCAAAATTTGTGAAATTCTGAGATATGAAGGCCAAATCACATATCGTGAGAAAACATGAAATAGTATCGAAATATTACTAAAAAATTAATATATTTACGTAATATCAAACTACATGAAAAACGTGAAAAAAGTCACTATTATACGAAATTTGAGGATTTTAACTTCGAATCATCAAGCGAGGTTTCGTAATATTTAGATCGAAAAAAAGACATATGACAATGTTGTTTCCAATACAAATGATAAAAATCAATGTGTTTTCATTAGAATTAACTCAAATATTCCTGATTTTCCGTTTATATTACCGATGGAAGATGTACACGTAAAACCGCTCTAATCCAGCTGAAACGTCGATATGTGCAATACAAACCGAAGTTCTCCCATTTTCAATATCTTACTCAGTATTTTAACGAGAAAAAAATAGATGATTGAAAATGAAGTATTTAAGTTTATTATCTAATCAATTATGTGTTTGCATTATTTTTATCGTATATTTATTGAATTAATAACAATGAACTGAAAATTTACAAAAACGTGGAAAAACGGCAAAATATTGCCTGATTCGATGATATTTTGTTTAAATCACATAAAGGAAAAGGGGATTGATAAACGTCGAAATATTGCTAAATTCGACAATTTTTAGTACAAAACAAAATGCAAGAAACTTGCTTAAAAATGGAAAATTTGCGAAATTCTGAGATATGAAAGCCAAATCACATATCGTGAGAAAACATGAAATAGTATCGAAATATTGGTAAAAAATGAATATATTTACGTACTATGAAACTACATGAAAAACGTGAAAAAAGTCACTATTATACCAAATTTGAGGATTTTAACTTCGAATCATAAAGCGAGGTTTCGTAATATTTAGAACCCTGAAAAGACATATGACAATGTTGTTTCCAATACAAATGCTAAAAATCAATGTGTTTTCATTAGAATTAACTAAAATGTTCCTGATTTTCCGTTTATATTATCGATGGAAGATGTACACGTAAAGCCGCTCTAATCCGGCTGAAACGTCGATATATGCAATAAAAACAGAACTTCTCCCCTTTTCAATATCTTACTCAGTTTTTTAACGAGAAACAAATAGTTGATTGAAAATGAAGTATTTAAGGTTAATTTCTAATCAATTATGTGTTTGCATAATTTTTATCGTATATTAATGAATTAATACCAATTAACTGAAAATGTACAAAAACGTTGAAAAACGGCCAAATATTGCCTAATTCGATGATATTTTGTTTAAATTACATAAAGGAAAAGGGGATTGATAAACGTCAAAATATTGCTAAATTCGAGGATTTTTAGTACAAAACAAAATGCAAGCAACTTGCTTAAAAATGCAAAATTTGCGAAATTCTGAGATATGAAGGCCAAATCACATATCATGAGAAAACATGAATTAGTATCGAAATATTGGTAAAAAATGAATATATTTACGTAATATCAAACTACATGAAAAACGTGAAAAAAGTCACTATTATACCAAATTTGAGGATTTTAACTTCGAATCATTAGCGAGGTTTCGTAATATTTAGATTCAAGAAAAGACATATGACAATGTTGTTTCCAATACAAATGATAAAAATCAATGTGTTTTAATTAGAATTAACTCAAATGTTCCTGATTTTTTGTTTATATTACCGATGGAAGATGTACACGTAAATCCGCTCTAATCCAGCTGAAACGTCGATATATGCAATAAAAACCGAAGTTCTTCCCTTTTCAATATCTTACTCAGTATTTTAACGAGAAAAAAATAGATGATTGAAAATGAAGTATTTAAGTTTATTATCTAATCATTTATGTGATTGCATTATTTTTATCGTATATTTATTGAATTAATACCAATAAACTGAAAATTTACAAAAACGTGGAAAAAGGCAAAATATTGCCTAATTTGATGATATTTTGTTTAAATCACATAAAGGAAAAGGGGATTGATAAACGTCGAAATATTGCTAAATTCGACGATTTTTAGTACAAAACAAAATGCAAGAAACTTGCTTAAAAAAGGAAAATTTGCGAAATTATGAAATATGAAGGCCAAATCACATATCGTGACAAAACACGATATAGTATCGAAATATTGGTAAAAAATGAATTTGAAAAAACATGAAATAGTATCGAAATATTGGTAAAAATGAAATATTGGTAAAAAATGAAAAACTTCGTAATATTTAGATCCAAGAAAAGACATATGACAATGTTGTTTCCAATACAAATGATAACAATCAATGTGTTTTCATTAGAATTATCTAAAATGTTCCTGATTTTCCGTTGATATTACCGATGGAAGATGTACACGTAAAACCGCACTAATCCGGCTGAAATGTCGATATATGCAATAAAAACAGAATTTCTCCCCTTTTTAATATCTTACTCAGTATTTTAACGAGAAACAAATAGTTGATTGAAAATGAAGTATTTAAAGTTAATTTCTAATCAATTATGTGTTTGCATCATTTTTATTGAATATTTAATGAATTAATACCAATAAACTAAAAACTTACAAAAACGTGGAAAAACGGCAAAAAATTGCCTAATTCGATGATATTTTGTTTAAATCACATAAAGGAAAAGGGGATTGATAAACGTCGAAATATTGCCAAATTCGACGATTTTTAGTACAAAACAAAATGCAAGAAACTTGCTTAAAAATGCAAAATTTGCGAAATTCTGAGATATGAAGGCCAAATCACATATCGTGAGAAAACATGAAATAGTATCGAAATATTGGTTAAAAATGAATATATTTACGTACTATGAAACTACATGAAAAACGTGAAAAAAGTCACTATTGTATCAAATTTGAGGATTTTAACGTCGAATCATAAAGCGAGGTTTCGTAATATTTAGATCCAAGAAAAGACATATGACAATGTTGTTTCCAATACAAATTATAAAAATCAATGTGTTTTCATTAGAATTATCTAAAATGTTCCTGATTTTCCGTTTATATTACCGATGGAAGATGTACACGTAAAACCGCTCTAATTCATCTGAAACGTCGATATATGCAATAAAAACAGAACTTTTCCCCTTGCAATATCTTACTCAATATTTTAACAAGAAACAAATAGTTGATTGAAAATGAAGTATTTAAGGTTAATTTCTAATCAATTATGTGTTTGCATCATTTTTATCGTATATTTATTGAATTATTACCAATAAACTGAAAATTTACAAAAACGTGGAAAAACGGCCAAATATTGCCTAATTCGATGATATTTTGTTTAAATTACATAAAGGAAAAGGGGATTGATAAACGTGAAAATATTGCTAAATTCGAGGATTTTTAGTACAAAACAAAATGCAAGCAACTTGCTTAAAAATGGAAAATTTGCGAAATTCTGAGATATGAAGGCCAAATCACATATCGTGAGAAAACATGAAATAGTATCGAAATATTGGTAAAAAATGTATTTGAAAAAACATGAAATAGTATCGAAATATTGGTAAAAAATGAAATATTGGTAAAAAATGAAAAATTTCGTAATATTTAGATCCAAGAAAAGACATATGACAATGTTGTTTCCAATACAAATGATAACAATCAATGTGTTTTCATTAGAATTAACTAAAATGTTCCTGATTTTCCGTTTATATTACCGATGGAAGATGTACACGTAAAACCGCTCTAATCCAGCTGAAACGTCGATATATGCAAAAAAACCGAAGTTCTCCCCTTTTCAATATCTTACTCGGTATTTTACCGAGAAAAAAAAAAATGATTGAAAATGAAGTATATAAGTTTATTATCTAATCAATTATGTGTTTGCATTATTTTTATCGTATATATATTGAAATAATACCAATAAACTGAAAATTTACATAAACGTGGAAAAACGGCAAAATATTGCCGAATTCGAGGATATTTTGTTTAAATCACGTAAAGGAAAATTGGATTGATAAACGTCGAAATATTGCTAAATTCGACGATTTTTAGTACAAAACAAAATGCAAGAAACTTGCTTAAAAATGGAAAATATGCGAAATTCTGAGATATGAAGGCCAAATCACATATCGTGAAAAAACCGGAAATAGTATCGAAATATTGGTAAAAAATGAAATTGAAAAAACATGAAATAGTATCGAAATATTGGTAAAAAATGATATATTGGTAAAAAATGAAAAATTTCGTAATATATAGATCCATGAAAAGACATATGACAATGTTGTTTCCAATACAAATGATAACAATCAATGTGTTTTCATTAGAATTATCTAAAATGTTCCTGATTTTCCATTGATATTACTGATGGAAGATGTACACGTAAAACCGCTCTAATCCGCCTGAAATGTCAATATATGCAATAAAAACAGAATTTCTCCCCTTTTCAATATCTTACTCAGTTTTTTAACGAGAAACAAATAGTTGATTGAAAATGAAGTATTTAAGGTTAATTTCTAATCAATTATGTGTTTGCATCATTTATATCATATATTTATTGAATTAATAACAATAAACTGAAAATTCACAAAAACGTGGAAAAACGGCAAAATATTGCCTAATTCGATGATATTTTGTTTATATCACATATTGGAAAAGGTGGACGATAAACGTCAAAATATTACTAAATTCGATGATTTTTAGTACGAAACAAAATGCAAGAAAACTTCCTTAAAATGCAATACTATGCGAAGTTCTAAGATTTGAAGGCCAAATCACATATCGTGATACGACATGAAATAGTATCAAAATATTGGGAAAAAATGAATATATATACGTAAAATCAAACTACATGAATAACGTGAAAAAATCATTATTATACCAAATTTGAGGATTTTAACTTCGAATCATAAAGCGAGGTTTCGTAATATTTAGATCCATGAAAAGTCATATGTTGTTTCCAATACAAATGATAAAAATCAAGGTGTTTTCATTAGAATTAACTAAAATGTTCCTGTTTTACCGTTGATATTACCGATGGAAGATGTACACGTAAAACCGCTTTAATCCGGCTGAAACTTCGATATATGCAATAAAAACAGATCTTCTCCCCTTTTCAATATCTTACTCAGTATTTTAACGAGAAACAAATAGTTGATTGAAAACGAAGTATTTAAGGTTAATTTCTAATCAATTATGTGTTTGCATCATTTTTATCGTATATTTAATGAATTAATACCAATAAACTGAAAATTTACAAAAACGTGGAAAAACGGCAAAATATTGCCTAATTCGATGATATTTTGTTTAAATTACATAAAGGAAAGGGGATTGATAAACGTCAAAATATTGCTAAGTTCGAGGATTTTTAATACAAAACAAAATGCAAGCAACATGCTTAAAAATGCAAAATTTGCGAAATTCTGAGATATGAAGGCCAAATCACATATCGTGTGAAAACATGAAATAGTATCGAAATATTCCTAAAAAATTAATATATTTTCGTACTATCAAAGTACATGAAAAACGTGAAAAAAGTCACTATTATATCAAATTTGAGGATTTTAACGTCGAATCATAAAGCGAGGTTTCGTAATATTTAGATCCAAGAAAAGACATATGACAATGTTGTTTCCAATACAAATGATAACAATCAATGTGTTTTCATTAGAATTATCTAAAATGTTCCTGATTTTCCATTGATATTACCGATGGAAGATGTACACGTAAAACCGCTCTAATTCAGCTGAAACGTCGATATATGCAATAAAAACAGAACTTCTCCCCTTGCAATATCTTACTCAATATTTTAACGAGAAACAAATAGTTGATTGAAAATGAAGTATTTAAGGTTAATTTCTAATCAATTATGTGTTTGCATCATTTTTATCGTATATTTATTGAATTAATAACAATAAACTGAAAATTCACAAAAACGTGGAAAAACGGCAAAATATTGCCTAATTCGATGATATTTTGTTTATATCAGATATAGGAAAAAAGGGGTGATAAACGTCAAAATATTACTAAATTCGATGATTTTTAGTACGAAACAAAATGCAAGAAAACTTCCTTAAAATGCAATACTATGCGAAGTTCTGAGATTTGAAGGCCAAATCACATATTGTGATACTACATGAAATAGTATCAAAATATTGGTAAAAAATGAATATATTTACGTAATATCAAACTACATGAAAAACGTGAAAAAAGTCACTATTATACCAAATTTGAGGATTTTAACTTCGAATCATCAAGCGAGGTTTCGTAATATTTAGATCCAAGAAAAGACATATGACAGTGTTGTTTCCAATACAAATTATAAAAATCAATGTGTTTTCATTAGAATTAACTCAAATGTTCCTGATTTTTTGTTTATATTACCGATGGAAGATGTACACGTAAAACCGCTCTAATCCAGCTGAAACGTCGATATATGCAATAAAAACAGAACTTCTCCCCTTTTCAATATCTTACTCAGTATTTTATCGAGTAACAAATAGTTGATTGAAAATGAAGTATTTAAGGTTATTATCTAATCAATTATGTGTTTGCATCATTTTTATTGTATATTTAATGAATTAATACCAATAAACTAAAAACTTACAAAAACGTGGAAAAACGTCAAAAAATTGCCTAATTCGATGATATTTTGTTTAAATCACATAAAGGAAAAGGGGATTGATAAACGTCGAAATATTGCCAAATTCGACGATTTTTAGTACAAAACAAAATGCAAGAAACTTGCTTAAAAATGCAAAATTTGCGAAATTCTGAGATATGAAGGCCAAATCACATATCGTGAGAAAACATGAAATAGTATCGAAATATTGGTAAAAAATGAATATATTTACGTACTATGAAACTACATGAAAAACGTGAAAAAAGTCACTATTGTATCAAATTTGAGGATTTTAACGTCGAATCATAAAGCGAGGTTTCGTAATATTTAGATCCAAGAAAAGACATATGACAATGTTGTTTCCAATACAAATTATAAAAATCAATGTGTTTTCATTAGAATTATCTAAAATGTTCCTGATTTTCCGTTTATATTACCGATTGAAGATGTACACGTAAAACCGCTCTAATTCATCTGAAACGTCGATATATGCAATAAAAACAGAACTTTTCCCCTTGCAATATCTTACTCAATATTTTAACAAGAAACAAATAGTTGATTGAAAATGAAGTATTTAAGGTTAATTTCTAATCAATTATGTGTTTGCATCATTTTTATCGTATATTTATTGAATTATTACCAATAAACTGAAAATTTACAAAAACGTGGAAAAACGGCCAAATATTGCCTAATTCGATGATATTTTGTTTAAATTACATAAAGGAAAAGGGTATTGATAAACGTGAAAATATTGCTAAATTCGAGGATTTTTAGTACAAAACAAAATGCAAGCAACTTGCTTAAAAATGGAAAATTTGCGAAATTCTGAGATATGAAGGCCAAATCACATATCGTGAGAAAACATGAAATAGTATCGAAATATTGGTAAAAAATGAATATATTTACGTACTATGAAACTACATGAAAAACGTGAAAAAAGTCACTATTGTATCAAATTTGAGGATTTTAACGTCGAATCATAAAGCGAGGTTTCGTAATATTTAGATCCAAGAAAAGACATATGACAATGTTGTTTCCAATACAAATTATAAAAATCAATGTGTTTTCATTAGAATTATCTAAAATGTTCCTGATTTTCCGTTTATATTACCGATTGAAGATGTACACGTAAAACCGCTCTAATTCATCTGAAACGTCGATATATGCAATAAAAACAGAACTTTTCCCCTTGCAATATCTTACTCAATATTTTAACAAGAAACAAATAGTTGATTGAAAATGAAGTATTTAAGGTTAATTTCTAATCAATTATGTGTTTGCATCATTTTTATCGTATATTTATTGAATTATTACCAATAAACTGAAAATTTACAAAAACGTGGAAAAACGGCCAAATATTGCCTAATTCGATGATATTTTGTTTAAATTACATAAAGGAAAAGGGTATTGATAAACGTGAAAATATTGCTAAATTCGAGGATTTTTAGTACAAAACAAAATGCAAGCAACTTGCTTAAAAATGGAAAATTTGCGAAATTCTGAGATATGAAGGCCAAATCACATATCGTGAGAAAACATGAAATAGTATCGAAATATTGGTAAAAAATGTATTTGAAAAAACATGAAATAGTATCGAAATATTGGTAAAAAATGAAATATTGGTAAAAAATGAAAAATTTCGTAATATTTAGATCCAAGAAAAGACATATGACAATGTTGTTTCCAATACAAATGACAACAATCAATGTGTTTTCATTAGAATTAACTAAAATGTTCCTGATTTTCCGTTTATATTACCGATGGAAGATGTACACGTAAAACCGCTCTAATCCAGCTGAAACGTCGATATATGCAAAAAAACCGAAGTTCTCCCCTTTTCAATATCTTACTCAGTATTTTACCGAGAAAAAAATAGATGATTGAAAATGAAGTATATAAGTTTATTATCTAATCAATTATGTGTTTGCATTATTTTTATCGTATATATATTGAAATAATACCAATAAACTGAAAATTTACATAAACGTGGAAAAACGGCAAAATATTGCCGAATTCGAGGATATTTTGTTTAAATCACGTAAAGGAAAATTGGATTGATAAACGTCGAAATATTGCTAAATTCGACGATTTTTAGTACAAAACAAAATGCAAGAAACTTGCTTAAAAATGGAAAATATGCGAAATTCTGAGATATGAAGGCCAAATCACATATCGTGAAAAAACAGGAAATAGTATCGAAATATTGGTAAAAAATGAAATTGAAAAAACATGAAATAGTATCGAAATATTGGTAAAAAATGATATATTGGTAAAAAATGAAAAATTTCGTAATATATAGATCCATGAAAAGACATATGACAATGTTGTTTCCAATACAAATGATAACAATCAATGTGTTTTCATTAGAATTATCTAAAATGTTCCTGATTTTCCATTGATATTACTGATGGAAGATGTACACGTAAAACCGCTCTAATCCGCCTGAAATGTCAATATATGCAATAAAAACAGAATTTCTCCCCTTTTCAATATCTTACTCAGTTTTTTAACGAGAAACAAATAGTTGATTGAAAATGAAGTATTTAAGGTTAATTTCTAATCAATTATGTGTTTGCATCATTTATATCATATATTTATTGAATTAATAACAATAAACTGAAAATTCACAAAAACGTGGAAAAACGGCAAAATATTGCCTAATTCGATGATATTTTGTTTATATCACATATTGGAAAAGGTGGACGATAAACGTCAAAATATTACTAAATTCGATGATTTTTAGTACGAAACAAAATGCAAGAAAACTTCCTTAAAATGCAATACTATGCGAAGTTCTAAGATTTCAAGGCCAAATCACATATCGTGATACGACATGAAATAGTATCAAAATATTGGGAAAAAATGAATATATATACGTAAAATCAAACTACATGAATAACGTGAAAAAAGTCATTATTATACCAAATTTGAGGATTTTAACTTCGAATCATAAAGCGAGGTTTCGTAATATTTAGATCCATGAAAAGTCATATGTTGTTTCCAATACAAATGATAAAAATCAAGGTGTTTTCATTAGAATTAACTAAAATGTTCCTGTTTTACCGTTGATATTACCGATGGAAGATGTACACGTAAAACCGCTTTAATCCGGCTGAAACTTCGATATATGCAATAAAAACAGATCTTCTCCCCTTTTCAATATCTTACTCAGTATTTTAACGAGAAACAAATAGTTGATTGAAAACGAAGTATTTAAGGTTAATTTCTAATCAATTATGTGTTTGCATCATTTTTATCGTATATTTAATGAATTAATACCAATAAACTGAAAATTTACAAAAACGTGGAAAAACGGCAAAATATTGCCTAATTCGATGATATTTTGTTTAAATTACATAAAGGAAAAGGGGATTGATAAACGTCAAAATATTGCTAAGTTCGAGGATTTTTAATACAAAACAAAATGCAAGCAACTTGCTTAAAAATGCAAAATTTGCGAAATTCTGAGATATGAAGGCCAAATCACATATCGTGTGAAAACATGAAATAGTATCGAAATATTCCTAAAAAATTAATATATTTTCGTACTATCAAAGTACATGAAAAACGTGAAAAAAGTCACTATTATATCAAATTTGGGATTTTAACGTCGAATCATAAAGCGAGGTTTCGTAATATTTAGATCCAAGAAAAGACATATGACAATGTTGTTTCCAATACAAATGATAACAATCAATGTGTTTTCATTAGAATTATCTAAAATGTTCCTGATTTTCCATTGATATTACCGATGGAAGATGTACACGTAAAACCGCTCTAATTCAGCTGAAACGTCGATATATGCAATAAAAACAGAACTTCTCCCCTTGCAATATCTTACTCAATATTTTAACGAGAAACAAATAGTTGATTGAAAATGAAGTATTTAAGGTTAATTTCTAATCAATTATGTGTTTGCATCATTTTTATCGTATATTTATTGAATTAATAACAATAAACTGAAAATTCACAAAAACGTGGAAAAACGGCAAAATATTGCCTAATTCGATGATATTTTGTTTATATCAGATATAGGAAAAAAGGGGTGATAAACGTCAAAATATTACTAAATTCGATGATTTTTAGTACGAAACAAAATGCAAGAAAACTTCCTTAAAATGCAATACTATGCGAAGTTCTGAGATTTGAAGGCCAAATCACATATTGTGATACTACATGAAATAGTATCAAAATATTGGTAAAAAATGAATATATTTACGTAATATCAAACTACATGAAAAACGTGAAAAAAGTCACTATTATACCAAATTTGAGGATTTTAACTTCGAATCATCAAGCGAGGTTTCGTAATATTTAGATCCAAGAAAAGACATATGACAGTGTTGTTTCCAATACAAATTATAAAAATCAATGTGTTTTCATTAGAATTAACTCAAATGTTCCTGATTTTTTGTTTATATTACCGATGGAAGATGTACACGTAAAACCGCTCTAATCCAGCTGAAACGTCGATATATGCAATAAAAACAGAACTTCTCCCCTTTTCAATATCTTACTCAGTATTTTATCGAGTAACAAATAGTTGATTGAAAATGAAGTATTTAAGGTTATTATCTAAGCAATTATGTGTTTGCATCATTTTTATTGTATATTTAATGAATTAATACCAATGAACTAAAAATTTACAAAAACGTGGAAAAACGGCAAAAAATTGCCTAATTCGATGATATTTTGTTTAAATCACATAAAGGAAAGGGGATTGATCAGCGTCAAAATATTGATAAATTCGACGATTTTTAGTACAAAACAAAATGCAAGAAACTTGCTTAAAAATGGAAAATTTGCGAAATTCTGAGATATGAAGGCCAAATCACATATCGTGAGAAAAAATGAAATAGTATCGAAATATTGGTTAAAAATGAATATATTTACGTACTATGAAACTACATGAAAAACGTGAAAAAAGTCACTATTATACCAAATTTGAGGATTTTAACTTCGAATCATAAAGCGAGGTTTCGTAATATTTAGAACCATGAAAAGACATATGACAATGGTGTTTCCAATACAAATGATAAAAATCAATGTGTTTTCATTAGAATTAACTCAAATGTTCCTGATTTTTTGTTTATATTACCGATGGAAGATGTACACGTAAAACCGCTCTAATCCAGCTGAAACGTCGATATATGCAATAAAAACCGAAGTTCTCCCCTTTTCAATATCTTACTCAGTATTTTAACGAGAAAAAAATAGATGATTGAAAATGAAGTTTTTAAGTTGATTATCTAATCAATTATGTGTTTGCATTATTTTTATCATATATTTATTGAATTAATACCAATAAACTGAAAATTTACAAAAACGTGGAAAAACGGCAAAATATTGCCTAATTTGATGATATTTTGTTTAAATCACAAAAAGGAAAAGGGGATTGATAAACGTCGAAATATTGCTAAATTCGACGATTTTTAGTACAAAACAAAATGCAAGAAACTTGCTTAAAAATGGAAAATTTGCGAAATTCTGAAATATGAAGGCCGAATCACATATCGTGAGAAAACATGATATAGTATCGAAATATTGGTAAAAAATGAATTTGAAAAAACATGAAATAGTATCGAAATATTGGTAAAAATGAAATATTGGTAAAAAATGAAAAATTTCGTAATATTTAGATCCAAGAAAAGACATATGACAATGTTGTTTCCAATACAAATGATAACAATCAATGTGTTTTCATTAGAATTATCTAAAATGTTCCTGATTTTCCGTTGATATTACCGATGGAAGATGTACACGTAAAACCGCTCTAATCCGGCTGAAATGTCGATATATGCAATAAAAACAGAATTTCTCCCCTTTTTAATATCTTACTCAGTATTTTAACGAGAAACAAATAGTTGATTGAAAATGAAGTATTTAAAGTTAATTTCTAATCAATTATGTGTTTGCATCATTTTTATTGTATATTTAATGAATTAATACCAATAAACTAAAAACTTACAAAAACGTGGAAAAACGGCAAAAAATTGCCTAATTCGATGTAATTTTGTTTGAATCACATAAAGGAAAAGGGGATTGATAAACGTCGAAATATTGCCAAATTCGACGATTTTTAGTACAAAACAAAATGCAAGAAACTTGCTTAAAAATGCAAAATTTGCGAAATTCTGAGATATGAAGGCCAAATCACATATCGTGAGAAAACAAGCAATAGTGTCGAAATATTGGTAAAAAATGAATATATTTACGTACTACGAAACTACATGAAAAACGTGAAAAAAGTCACTATTGTATCAAATTTGAGGATTTTAACGTCGAATCATAAAGCGAGGTTTCGTAATATTTAGATCCAAGAAAAGACATATGACAATGTTGTTTCCAATACAAATGATAAAAATCAATGTGTTTTCATTAGAATTATCTAAAATGTTCCTGATTTTCCGTTTATATTACCGATGGAAGATGTACACGTAAAACCGCTCTAATTCATCTGAAACGTCAATATATGCAATAAAAACAGATCTTTTCCCCTTGCAATATCTTACTCAATATTTTAACAAGAAACAAATAGTTGATTGAAAATGAAGTATTTAAGGTTAATTTCTAATCAATTATGTGTTTGCATCATTTTTATCGTATATTTATTGAATTATTACCAATAAACTGAAAATTTACAAAAACGTGGAAAAACGGCCAAATATTGCCTAATTCGATGATATTTTGTTTAAATTACATAAAGGAAAAGGGGATTGATAAACGTCAAAATATTGCTAAATTCGAGGATTTTTAGTACAAAACAAAATGCAAGCAACTTGCTTAAAAATGGAAAATTTGCGAAATTCTGAGATATAAAGGCCAAATCACATATCGCGAGAAAACATGAAATAGTATCGAAATATTGGTAAAAAATGAATTTGAAAAAACATGAAATAGTATCGAAATATTGGTAAAAAATGAAATATTGGTAAAAAATGAAAAATTTCGTAATATTTAGATCCAAGAAAAGACATATTACAATGTTGTTTCCAATACAAATGATAACAATCAATGTGTTTTCATTAGAATTAACTAAAATGTTCCTGATTTTCCGTTTATATTACCGATGGAAGATGTACACGTAAAACCGCTCTAATTCATCTGAAACGTCGATATATACAATAAAAACAGAACTTTTCCCCTTGCAATATCTTACTAAATATTTTAACAAGAAACAAATAGTTGATTGAAAATGAAGTATTTAAGGTTAATTTCTAATCAATTATGTGTTTGCATCATTTTTATCGTATATTTATTTAATTATTACCAATAAACTGAAAATTTACAAAAACGTGGAAAAACGGCCAAATATTGCCTAATTCGATGATATTTTGTTTAAATTACATAAAGGAAAAGGGGATTGATAAACGTCAAAATATTGCTAAATTCGAGGATTTTTAGTACAAAACAAAATGCAAGCAACATGCTTAAAAATGGAAAATTTGCGAAATTCTGAGATATGAAGGCCAAATCACATATCGTGAGAAAACATGAAATAGTATCGAAATATTGGTAAAAAATGAATTTGAAAAAACATGAAATAGTATCGAAATATTCATCATGACTATTACTCTCCCAACATAGTCATTATGAGTATTATACTCCCAACATAGTCATCATGACTATTACTCTCCCAACATAGTCATCATGATTATTACACTCTCAACATAGTCACAATGACTATTACACTCCCAATATAGTCATCATGACTATTACACTCCCAACATCATCATCATGACTATAAAACCTCAACATAGTCATCATGACTATTACTCTCCCAACATAGTCATCATAAGTATTATACTCCCAACATAGTCATCATGACTATTACTCTCCCAACATAGTCATCATGATTATTACACTCCCAACATAGTCACAATGACTATTACACTCCCAACATAGTCATCGTGACTATTACACTTCCAACATAGTCATCATGACTATTACACCCCCAACATCTTCATCGTGACTATTACACTCCCAACATCGTCATCATGACTATAAAACCTCAACATAGCCATCATGACAATTACATTCCCAACATAGTCATCATGACTATAAAACCTCTAAATGGTCATCATGACAATTACACTCCCAACATAGTCATCATGACTATTACTCTCCCAACATAGTCATCATGACTATTTTACTCCCAACATAGTCATCATGACTATTACACTTCCATTATAGTCATCATGACTATTACTCTCCAAACATCGTCATCATGACTATTACTCTCCCAACATCATAACTATTTCTCTCCCAACATCATGACTATTACTCTCACAACATCATGACTATTGCTCTCTCAACATCATGACTATTACACTCTCAACATCGCTATCATGACTATGAAACCTCAACATAATCATCATGACTATGACTCTCCCAACATAGTCATCATGACTATGACTCTCCCAACATAATCATCATCACTTTTACACTCCCAACATAGTCATCATGACTATTATTCTCCCAACATAGTCATCATGACAATTACACTCCCAACATAGACAGCATGACTATTACACTCCCAACATTGTCATCATGACTATTACTCTCCAAATATAGTCATCATGACTATTACACTCCCAACATAGTCATCATGACTATTACTCTCCCAACATAGTCATCATGACTATTACACCCCCAACATCTTCATCGTGACTATTACACTCCCAACATCGTCATCATGACTATAAAACCTCAACATAGCCATCATGACAATTACACTCCCAACATAGTCATCATGACTATAAAACCTGAAAATGGTCATCATGACAATTACACTCTCAACATAGTCATCATGACTATTACTCTCCCAACATCATCATCATGACTATAAAACCTCAACATTTTCATCATGACAATTGCACTCCCAACATAGTCATCATGACCATTACTCTCCTAACATAGTCATCATGACTATTACACACCCAACATAGTCATCATGACCGTAAGACTTCCAACATTGTCATCATGACCATAACACCCCCAAGATAGTCTTCATGACTATTTCTCTCCCAACTTCATGACTTTTACACGTCCAACATAGTCATCATGACTATTACACTGCCAATTTAGTCATTATGACAACTACACTGCCAACATAGTCGTCATGAATATTACACTACCAACTTAGTCATCATGACTATTGCACTCCCAACATAGTCATCATGACTATTACACTCCCAACATAGTCATAATGACTATTACACTCCCAACATAGTCATCATGACTATTACACCCCCAACATCTTCATCGTGACATCTTCAACATCTTCATCTATTACGCTCCCATCATAGCCATCATGACTATTACTCTCCCAACATCTTCATCGTGACTATTACACTCCCAACATCGTCACCATGACTATAGAACCTCAACATAGCCATCATGATAATTACACTCCCAACATAGTCATCATGACTATTAAACTTCTACATAGTCGTCTTGACAATTACACTCCCTACATAGTCATCATGACTATTACTCTCCAGACATCGTCATCATGACTATAAAACCTCAACATAGTCATCGTGACAATTACACTCCCAACATCGTCATCATGACTATTTCTCTCCCAACATGATGACTATTACTCTCCTAACATCATGACTGTTACTCTCCCAACATCAAGACTATTACTCTCCTAACATCATGACTATTACTCTCCCAACATCATGACTATTACACTCCCATCATAGTCATCATGACTATTACACTCCCAACATTGTCATCATGACCATAACACTCCCAACATAGTCATTATGACCATAACACTCCCAACATAGTCATCATGACCATAACAATTCCAACATAGTCATCATAACTATTAATCTCCGAACATTGTCATCATGACAATTACTCTCCCAACATCATGACTATTAAACTCCCATCATAGTCATCATGACTATTACACTCCTAACATTGTCATCATGCCCATAACACTCCCAACATAGTCATTATGACCATAACACTTCCAACATAGTCATCATGACCATAACACTCCCAACATAGTTATCATGACTATTAATCTCCGAACATTGTCATTATGACTATTACTCTCCCAACATCATGACTATTACACTTCCAACATAGTCATCATGACTATTACACTGCCAACGTAGCCATCATGACAATTACACTGCCAACATAATCATCATGATAATTACACTGCGACGGGAATCTAGTCCCCCCTAAGATTGAAAAAATGAGGTGTCTTCCAGTGACAGTCTGCGTCTCCTCGGGCTCTCCCAGGGTGTTTGAAGTATACACAATGAGGCCTGGGGAGTGGGAGAGGTGTACTGCAGTTGAGCAGCAATACACAGTACTCGACGCACAGAAACAACTTGCTGCCCACGCCCTCGGCAAACGTCAGACAAAGGTATCACACCGTAAAAATAAGGACAAAAAAGATGAAGTAAAAGAGCGCCGCCAGAGGATGGTGAGGATTACACTGGATAACGGGAAGGTTCCCCCACGCCACCCTCCTCCCACCCGCGCCATCGTCTCCCACTGAACACTGCTAGAATGAAGGACTAATATTATTTAATTTAATTTAATTTATTTTAATTTTAAAGTGGACTGCTTTTTAATATTTAACCTGTTAGGTGTTTATCCATACACGTAGCGAAGCTTTAACTGTACATATAGCTTATGCAACAATTGGTGGTTATAAATAAACTACAGCATAATGTGTGTTAGTTTTATTGTAACAGTTTAATGGGTTAGTGTAACTGGGAAAAAGAGCCTGTTAAAGAAACCAGAGCATGCAAGGTGTCTGGGGTGTTTTGTAGGTGGTACAGCTCTCTTTGACTTCTCATGGATAACAAGCTTACCAGCCAACAAGTTAGGCTATAACATTTGCACAAACATGTAAAGTACAGGTGTGACACATGAAAAGAAAAGTGTAATAATAATAATAATAATAATAATAATAATAATAATAATAATAATAATAATAATAATAATAATAATAATAATAAAAATAATAATAATAATAATAATAATAATAATAATAATAATAATATAAATAATAATAATAATAATAATAATGAGGCGTACTCTTTGTTTAGGATTGATCCACATCGTAACAGCAATGATTGATCCACTACATAACAGCATTGAACTTCATAATAGTGTAGGACTGGACGGTAGAGCGACGGTCTCGCTTCTTGCAGGTCAGCGTTCAATCCTTGACCGTCCAAGAATGAGACCTGTACTGCCTTACGCCATCATCAATGACCGCTGTATGCCCCTACACCATTACAATGACCACTGTACTGCCTTACACCATTAACAATGACCCCTTTTCCTATATGTGATATAAACAAATTATCATCGAATTAGGCAATATTTTGCTGTTTTTCCACATTTTTGTGAATTTTCAGTTTATTGTTATTAATTCATTAAATATGCGATAAAAATTATGCAAACACATAATTGATTAGATAATAACCTTAAATACTTCATTTCCAATCATCTATTTGTTTCTCTTAAAATACTGAGTAAGATATTGAAAAGGGGAGAAGTTCGGTTTTTATTGCATATATCGACGTTTCAGCCGGGTTAGAGCGGTTTTACGTGTACATCTTCCATCGGTAAAATAAACGAAAAATCAGGAACATTTTAGTTAATTCTAATGAAAATACATTGATTTTTATCATTTGTATTGGAAACAACATTGTCATATGTCTTTTCTTGGATCTAAATAATACGAAACCTTGCTCTGTAATTTGAAGTTAAAATCCTCAAATATGGTAAAATAGTGACTTTTTCACGTTTTTCATATAGTGTGATTTTACGTAAATATAATCATTTTTACCAATATTTCGATACTACTTCATGTTTTCTGACGATATGTGATTTGGCCTTCATATCTCAGAATTTCGCAAATTTTGCATTTTTAAGCAAGTTTCTTGCATTTTGTTTTGTACTAAAAATCATCGAATTTAGCAATATTTAGACGTTTATCATCCCCTTTTCCTTTTATGTGATTTAAACAAAGTATCTTCGAATTAGGCAATATTTTGCCGTTTTTCCACGTTTTTGTGAATTTTCAGTTTATTGGTATTAACTCATTATATATACGATAAAAAAGATGCAAACACATAATTGATTAAAAATTAACCTTAAATACTTCATTTTCAATCAACTATTTGTTTCTCGTTAAAATACTGAGTAAGATATTGAAAATGGGAGAAGTTCTGTTTTTATTACATATATCGATGTTTCAGCCGGATTAGAGCGGTTTTACGTGTACATCTTCCATCGGTAATATAAACGAAAAATCAGGAACTTTTTAGTTACTTCTAATGAAAACACATTGATTTTTATAATTTGTATAGGAAACAACATTGTCATATGTCTTTTCATGGATCTAAATATTACGAAACCTCGCTTTATGATTCGAAGTTAAAATCTTCAAATTTTATATAATAGTGACTTTTTTCACGTTTTTCATGTAGTTTGATAGTATGTAAATATATTCATTTTTTTACCAATATTTCGATACTATTTCATGTTTTCTAACGATATGTGATTTAGCCTTCATATCTCAGAATTTCGCAAATTTGGCATTTTTAAGCAAGTTTCTTGCATTTTGTTTTGCACTAAAAATCATCGAATTTAGCAATATTTTGACGTTTATCAATCTCCTTTTTCTTTATGTGATTTAAACAAAATATCATTGAATTAGGCAATATTTTGCTGTTTTTCCACGTTTTTGTGAATTTTCAGTTTATTGTTATTAATTCATTATATATACGATAAAAATGATGCAAACACATATTTGATTAGAAATTAACCATAAATACTTCATTTTTAATCTACTATTTGTTTCTCGTTAAAATACTGAGTAAGATATTGAAAAGGGGAGATTTCTGTTTTTATTGCATATATCGACGTTTCAGCCGGATTAGAGCGGTTTTACGTGTACATCTTCCATCGGTAATATAAACGGAAAATCAGGAACATTTTAGTTAATTCTAATGAAAACACATTGATTTTTATCATTTGGATTGGAATGATAAAATGTGTTTCGCATTGTCATATGTCTTTTCTTGGTTCTAAATAATACGAAACCTCGCTCTATGATTTGAAGTTAAAATCCTCAAATATGGTAAAATAGTGACTTTTTCACGTTTTTCATGTAGTTTGATTTTATGTATATATATTCGTTTTTGCCAATATTTCGATGCTACTTCATGTTTTCTCACGATATGTGATTTGGCCTTCATATCTCAGAATTTCGCAAATTGTTCATTTTTAAGCAAGTTTGTTGCATTTTGTTTTGTACTAAAAATCGTCGAATTTAGCAATATTTTGACGTTTATCAATCTCCTTTTCCTTTTTGTGATAAAATATCATCGAATTAGGCAATATTTTGCCGTTTTTCCACGTTTTTGTAAGTTTTCAGTTCATTGGTATTAATTCATTAAATATACGATGAAAATGATGCAAACACATAATTGATTAGATAATAACCTTAAATACTTCATTTTCAATCAACTATTTGTTTCTCGTTACAATACTGAATAAGATATTGAAAAGGGGAGATTTCTGTTTTTATTGCATATATCGACGTTTCAGCCGGATTAGAGCGGTTTTACGTGTACATCTTCCATCGGTAATATAAACGGAAAATCAGGAACATTTTAGTTAATTCTAATGAAAACACATTGATTTTTATCATTTGTATTGGAATGATAAAATGTGTTTCGCATTTTCATATGTCTTTTCTTGGATCTAAATAAGACGAAACCTCGCTCTATGATTTGAAGTTAAAATCCTCAAATATGGTAAAATAGTGACTTTTTCATGTTTTTCATGTAGAGTGATTTTACGTAAATATATTCGTTTTTACCAATATTTCGATACTACTTCATGTTTTCTCACGATATGTGATTTGGCCTTCATATCTCTTAATTTCGCAAATTTTGCATTTTTAAGCAAGTTTCTTGCATTTTGCTTTGTACTAAAAATCGTCGAATTTAGCAATATTTTGACGTTTATCATCCCCTTTTCCTTTATGTGATTTAAACAAAATATCATCGAATTAGGCAATATTTTGCTGTTTTTCAACATTTTTGTGAATTTTCTGTTTATTGTTATTAATTCATTAAATATACGATAAAACTGATGCAAACACATAATTGATTAGAAATTAACCTTGAATACTTCATTTTCAATCAACTATTTGTTTCTCGTTAAAATACTGAGTAAGATATTGAAAATGGGAGAAGTTCTGTTTTTATTGCATATATCGATGTTTCAGCCGGATTAGAGCGGTTTTACGTGTACGTCTTCCATCGGTAATATAAACGAAAAGTCCGGAACATTTTAGTTAATTCTAATGAAAACACATTGATTTTTATCATTTGGATTGGAATGATAAAATGTGTTTCGCATTGTCATATGACTTTTCTTGGTTCTAAATAATACGAAACCTCGCTCTATGATTTGAAGTTAAAACCCTCAAATATGGTAAAATAGTGACTTTTTTCACGCTTTTCATGTAGTGTGATTTTACATATATATATTCGTTTTTGCCAATATTTCGATGCTACTTCATGTTTTCTCACGATATTTGATTTGGCCATCATATCTCAGAATTTCGCAAATTTTGCATTTTTAAGCAAGTTTGTTGCATTTTGTTTTGTATTAAAAATCGTCGAATTTAGCAATATTTTGACGTTTATCAATCTCCTTTTCCTTTTTGTGATAAAATATCATCGAAATAAATATATTCGTTTTTACCAATATTTCGATACTACTTCAAGTTTTCTCATTTCTCAATCACACGTGATTTGGCCTTCATATCTCAGGATTTCGCAAATTTTGCATTTTTGAGCTAGTTTTTTGCATTTTGTTTTGTACTAAAAATCATCGAATTTAGCAATATTTTGACGTTTAACATCCCCTTTTCCTTTTATGTGATTTAAACAAAATATCTTCGAATTAGGCAATATTTTGCTGTTTTTCACGTTTTTTGTGAATTTTCAGTTAATTGTTATTAATTCAATATATATACGATAAAAATGATGCAAACACATAATTGATTAGAAATTAACCTTAAATACTTCATTTTCAATCTACTATTTGTTTCTCGTTAAAATACTGAGTAAGATATTGAAAATGGGAGAAGTTCTGTTTTTATTACATATATCGACGTTTCAGCCGGATTAAAGCGTTTTTACGTGTATATCTTCCATCGGTAATATAAACGGAAAATCAGGAACATTTTAGTTAATTCTAATGAAAACACATTGATTTTTATCATTTGTATTGGAAACAACATTGTCATATGTCTTTTCTTGGATCTAAATAATACGAAACCTTGCTCTGTAATATGAAGTTAAAATCCTCAAATATGGTAAAACAGTGACTTTTTCACGTTTTTCTTATAGTGTGATTTTACGTAAATATATTCGTTTTTACCAATAGTTCGATACTACTTCATGTTTTCTCACGATATGTGATTTGGCCTTCATATCTCTTAATTTCGCAAATTTTGCATTTTTAAGCAAATTTCTTGCATTTTGTTTTGTACTAAAAATCTTCGAATTTAGCAATATTTTGACGTTTATCATCCACTTTTCCTTTATGTGATTTAAACAAAATATCATCGAATTAGGCAATATTTTGCCGTTTTTCCACGTTTTTGTGAATTTTCAGTTTGTTGTTATTAATTCATTAAATATACGATAAAAATGATGCAAACACATAATTGATTAGAAATTAACCTTAAATACTTCATTTTCAATCAACTATTTGTTTCTCGTTAAAACACTGGGTAAGATATTGAAAAGGGGAGAAGTTCTGTTTTTATTGCATATATCGACGTTTCAGCCGGATTAGAGCGGTTTTACGTGTACATCTTCCATCGGTAATATAAACGGAAAATCTGGAACATTTTAGTTAATTCTAATGAAAACACATTGATTTTTATCATTTGTATTGGAAACAACATTGTCATATGAAATCCTCAAATTTGGTATAATAGTGACTTTTTTCACGTTTTTCATGTAGTTTGATAGTACGTAAATATATTCATTTATACCAATATTTTGATACTATTTCATGTTTTCTCACGATATGTGATTTGGCCTTCATATCTCAGAATTTCGCAAATTTTGCATTTTTAAGCAAGTTTCTTGCATTTTGTTTTGTACCAAAAATCGTCGAATTTAGCAATATTTTGACGTTTATCATCCCCTTTTCCTTTATGTGATTTAAAGAAGATATCATCGAATTAGGCAATATTTTGCCGTTTTTCCACGTTTTTGTAAATTTTCAGTTCATTGGTATTAATTCATTATATATATGATAAAAATGATGCAAACACATATTTGATTAGATAATAACCTTAAATACTTAATTTTCAATCAACTATTTGTTTCTCGTTAGAATACTGAGTAAGATATTGAAAAGGGAAGAAGTTCTGTTTTTATTGCATATATCGACGTTTCAGCCGGATTAGAGCGGTTTTACGTGTACATCTTCCATCGGTAATATAAACGGAAAATCAGGAACATTTTAGTTAATTCTAATGAAAACACATTGATTTTTATCATTTGTATTGGAATGATAAAATGTGTTTCGCATTGTCATATGTCTTTTCATGGATCTAAATAATACGAAACCTCGCTCTATGATTTGAAGTTAAAATCCTTAAATATGGTAAAATAGTGACTTTTTCATGTTTTTCATGTAGAGTGATTTTATGTAAATATATTCGTTTTTACCAATATTTCGATACTACTTCAAGTTTTCTCACGACACATGATTTGGCCTTCATATCTCAGAATTTCGCAAATTTTGCATTTTTAAGCAAGTTTTTTGCATTTTGTTTTGTACTAAAAATCATCGAATTTAGCAATATTTTGACGTTTATGATCCCCTTTTCCTTTTATGTGATTTAAACAAAATATCTTCGAATTAGGCAATATTTTGTCGTTTTTCCACGTTTTGGTGAATTTTCAGTTTATTGGCATTAATTCTTTAAATATTCGATAAAAATTATGCAAACACATAATTGATTAGATAATAACCTTAAATATTTCATTTGCAATCATCTATTTGTTTCACGTTAAAATACTGAGTAAGATATTGATAGGGGGAGAAGTTCGGTTTTTATTGCATATATCGACGTTTCATCCGGAATAGAGAGGTTTTACGTGTAAATCTTCCATCGGTAATATAAAATGAAAATCAGGAGCATTTTAGTTAATTCTAATGAAAACACATTAATTTTTATCATTTGCATTGGAAACAACATTGTCATATGTCTTTTCTTAGATCTAAATAATACGAAACCTTGCTCTGTGATTTGAAGTTCAAATATCCAAATTTGGAATAATAGTGAATTTTCACGTTTTTCAGGTAGTTTGATATTAGGTAAATATATTCATTTTTTACCAATGTTTCGATACTATTTCATGTAGTATCACGATATGTGATTTGGCCTTAAAATCTCAGAATTTCGCATAATATTGCATTTTAAGGAAGTTTTCTTGCATTTTGTTTCGTACTAAAAATCATCGAATTTAGTGATATTTTGACGTTTATCATCCCCCTTTTCCTATATGTGATATAAACAAATTATTATCGAATTAGGCAATATTTTGCTGTTTTTCCACGTTTTTGTGAATTTTCAGTTTATTGTTATTAATTCAAAAAATATACGATAAAATTGATGCAAACACATAATTGATTAGTAATTAACCTTAAATACTTCATTTTCAATCAACTATTTGTTTCTCGTTAAAATATTGAGTAAGATATTGAAAGGGGAGAAGTTCTGTTTATATTGCATATATCGACGTTTCAGCTGCATTAGAGCGGTTTTACGTGTACATCTTCCATCAGTTATATAAACGGAAAATCAGAAACAATTTAGTTAATTCTAATGAAAACACATTGATTTTTATCATTTGTATTGGAAACAACATTGTCATATGTCTTTTCTTGGATCTAAATAATACGAAACCTTGCTCTATAATTTTATGTTAAAATCCTCAAATATATTAAAATAGTGACTTTTTCACGTTTTCAAATAGTGTGATTTTACGTAAATATATTCGTTTTTACCAATATATCGATACTACTTCATGTTTTCTCACGATATTTGATTTGGCCCTCATGTCTCAGAATTTCGCAAATTTTGCACTTTTAAGCAAGTTTCTTGCATTTTGTTTTGTAGTAAAAGTCATCGAATTTAGCAATATTTTGACGTTTATCACCCCCTTTTCCTTTATGTCGGAAAAAGTCGTAATTTCAAACGGCGAATACGTGAAGAGAGCCAGAATTTGCCTCCAAAATATGGCTCAAGCGTCGAATTTGGGATGTTTGGGATATTTTGAAAATTGAAGGGGGGGGGGGGGGAGGGGGGGCAGAATTTGATACATCGCCGCTTTCAGTAATTGGCATATTTTCGGTATAAAACGTCGCAATTTCAAACTGCGAATACGTGCAGAGAACCAGAATTTGGCTCCAAAATTTGGCTCAAGGGTCGAATTTAGGATGTTTGGGATAAAAAGTCGTAATTTCAAACTGCTAATACGTGCAGAGAGCCAGAATTTGGTTCCAAAATAATTCTCAAGGGTCGAATTTGGGATCTTTTGGATATTTTGAAAACTGCAGGGAGGGTTTGGCAAAATGTGATCCATCGCCGCACTCAGTAATTGGCATATTTTCGGTATAAAAAGTCGTAATTTCAAACTGCGAAATACGTGCAGAGAGCCAGAATGTGGCTCCAAAATATGGCTCAAGCGTTGAATTTGGGATTGTTACGACCCTGGGTTCTCCAGTGGAAACCAGAGGTCAAAATTGAGCTATTAAACTTTCTGGTAGTACAGTTGAGGCATCACGAGCGGCAATTGTTTGTATCTTCCCTGCCAGACGTAAGACTATTATTGTTTCTCAAAGAGCATTTAAAGACTGAGCTGGGGGTTGATTATTAAATAATAACATATGCACCAACTTTGCTTACTAATACTTTCTAATCATTCGTAAAGTAACAATACGTTGCATAGTGGAAGATCTTTAATGTGCTTAGCTGCACGATCAATTAGGCTCCTTCCGGCACCACGACATGAGGGAGGCTAGCTGGTCGCTAGGAGTTTCCTTCTCTGGCTGGCGTTCGTGCGGACAAGACCTACTCTGTGGCTGCACCTCCTAATCTCCTCCCTTCTCCTCTTACTTATTTCCCTTACCTTAAGTTCCTGTACCATTAAGTTAAGTATTGGATGGTGTTAAGTGTGCCTACTCTGGTAGTAAATATTGGTGAGACCTGGGGATAGTATTTGCCAGTGTTTTGGGTACCCCTAAGTGTTGTGTTTTGTATTAGGGTCCCACGTGGTTTCACTACCCTGAGCTGCATCCAGCTTCAGTGCTTATCCAGTAGTACTTTACCCTAGCTTGTTATTAGTGTAAACCTTGTATCCTGCCTATGTGGACCAAGGCTTTTAACGTAAGATAGTGTGGTAAAGTTATTATTATTATTGTTATTGGTGTGAGTGTATATGGGGGGTTGTTAAGGGGTTAATAAATAAGTACATGAATTACAGAGTATCCCTTCTTCCTGTGTGGAGTGCATTGATCAACCCTTAGACTAACATATATGGTCTAGTAGCAAGTTATTACTACTGTGGATAGTTTATTTTGGGGGCCGGGCCTTTTAGCTCTCCCATATTTGATACTCTGTCTTCTAACTACCCTTACCCCTTAATAGTACCAGTACCCCATAGGAAGCCACCACACATTCATTTATAACAAGTGGTTGGCCAGTCCGGGAGGAACATTATAAGTGTAAAAAATTAGATTCTTGAGTGCCAAAATTAAAATTTTTTGTTTTCTGCAGAACGGTTGTGTGCTAGCCTAGGGTCCAGCTCATCTAGCAAAGGACATTCTTGCACTGACTGGACACCCAGCTGGATCCCTTCACGATTAAGGTTAGTGTGGCCTTGTGTTAGGGGCCGTGCAAATTTTTGTTTTTTTCCAATTTTTATTTTTTAATTTTTTCTTTGGCTGGGAGCTAAAATTATTAGTGATGTCTTCTGAAATGCAGAGACTGGCAAGCGAGCCTTCAGTGGTAGAGATAAAGAAACTTAAAAAGTCTAATTTAGTATTGTTAGGCAAGGAATTTGGCCTAGAATTAAATGACGCAGATAAAAAGTGGACTTTGGTGAATGAAATATTACAACATTGTATTGATGAAGAACTATTGGCAAGTGATACACCTTTATGCCAGCCTAGCCAAGCAGAAAGTGCAACTCATAGGGATAGAGAATTAGCATTAGAGTTAGCAAAAATAAAATTAGAGGAGCAAAGACTCAAAACCGAGGAGGCTAGAATTATAGCAAATGCCACTGGACCTCCACCTGCCGGGGATTCAAACCCCAGGCATTATGAGAAAAAGCATAATATGCCTGAATTTTCCGAGTCGGACCCTGAAAGGTTTTTCAACCATTTTCAGAGATTGGCCATGTCCATGAACTGGCCAAAGGAAGAGTGGGTGAAAATCCTACAGGGAAGACTTAGGGGTAAAGCACAAGATATTTTTATAAACATGCCTGACGACGAGTGTTTCGAATATGATAAAGTCAGGGAATGTATTTTGCGGGCATATGAAATTACTCCTGAAGCTCACCGCCAAGTTTATCGCAACCTTAGGCCTACTCACAACCAACCGCTCACTGAATTTGTTAGTGATCAAATTAGATTGTTTGATAGATGGATTCGCTCGGCGAAAGCCGAAACATACGAGGCTCTCAGGAACTTAATTTTAATGGAGCATTTTATAGATATGATGCCAGAGAATGTTTCAAATTACATTAGAGGAAGGGTAGAGGTAAATTCTAAAATAGGGGATTTGGCCAAGTTGGCAGAAAACTACCAATTGGCGGGCAAAAGGCCCAATAAAAATAATTATACCCCTCAGAGTAGCAAAACTTATACCCACAGCCAGTCCAGACCAGCTCATTCTAACCCTTTACCTAATGCACCTTCTGTTTCAGACATAACTAACCCTGTTAAAGTGTCTAGCCCCACGGCACCTAAGGGTGAACCGAAGGGTAATTCTGTTAGTAATGTCTCTTCTCCCCGACGTTTTTGTGGTCACTGTAATCGTCCAAACCACACTATTAGCCGTTGTTGGCAACTGTACCCGGAAAAAAGACCCAATGCTCTAGTTGTGACACAGGGCTTGAGGCTTTCGGAAGGGTTAGGGAGTAAGACCTCCAACCCACAGTGGTTGGACTTGCTTACCCCATTCTTATCGAAAGGGAGACTACTTTTGTCTGAGGGTTCTTCCTGGAAGGACGTGGTGATCTTCCGAGACACCGGTGCCATCCAGACTTTAATTTTAGAGAGTGCGTTGCAAGGTGCCAACACTCTCGACACTGGAGAGGTGGTACTGGTCGAGGGTGTCACTAGTGATACTCGAGCAGTACCCCTCCATAAGGTTACCCTGGAATCTGATTTCCACAAGGGTGTTTGTACAGTCGGAGTCACTTCATACCTACCTTTCCCTAATGTTGATGTAATAGTTGGTAATGATTTAGCAGGGGATAAGGTAGGGGACTCCAGACTGCCTATTATGTTGCCTACCCCTAAGGCTTGCCTGGATCCACCCGCCGCAGAGGATAATGTTGTGTACCCTGCATGCGCGGTGACCAGGTCTATGGGACTTAAATGTAACGGCAGCCCTGTGCTTGTCAAGGTGGTAAATCCTGAGGTCACGAGGAGCTTTCCGAGTGGTGAAAACCAAGTGGACCTCGCGGACACATTCATGGCTCGACTCGATGACGTGGCCGAGGACATTGTGGAGAGCCTGCCACCGCCATCTACCGAGAGTAGTGGGGAGGTGGAGCAGAACACTGTTGAGCCTCGGCCAATGGCATCTGACCAAGGCCTAGATGTCTCCTTGAGTGAGTTACAGAAAGCTGACCCCACTCTTGCAGATTGTCATGAAACAGCCGTCTCTATGGAGGAAATTGTAGACGCAGCAACTGGGTACTACTACAATGATCGGATTTTGATGAGAAAATGGAGACCACAGAGTGCTCCCTTGTCAAATGAGTGGGAGGTAGTCCACCAGGTTATGTTGCCGACCTGCTATAGAGAAAGAGTTTTGGCAGCTGCTCATGATGATCCTATGGGGGGACATCAAGGTATGAATATTACGTATCACAAAATTTTAAAGTATTTTTTCTGGCCCAAGCTGAAAAGCGATGTGGCAAAATTTTGTAATGCGTGTATTGTTTGTCATCTGGTTGGGAAACCAAACCAGACTCCACCTAAAGCTCCTCTAAAGCCTATTGTCGTGCCAGAGGAACCATTTTCTCATGTGGTAATGGACTGTGTTGGACCATTACCTAGAACTAAGTCTGGTAATATTTACCTAATCACAATGATGTGTATCACTACTCGTTACCCAGAGGCTTTTGCTGTAAGGAACATCCGAGCAAAAACTGTTGTTGCTCGTATGTTGCAATTTTTTTCCACTTTTGGACTGCCTAGGGTCGTGCAAACTGACAATGGAACTAATTTTAAGTCTGATATTTTTGAGCAATTTTGTAAGGAACATGGAATAACTCATAAGGTTTCCAGCCCATACCATCCACAGAGTCAGGGGGTAATTGAACGTTTCCATCTAACTCTGAAGCAGATGTTGAAGACATCGTGGAGAGTTCCCACACCTTCTGGGATGAGAATTTGCCATATGTTTTGTTTGCGGCTAGAGAGGGATTACAAAGTTCACTGGGTTGTTCTCCTTTTGAGTTAGTCTTTGGCCATAAAGTTCGTGGACCCTTGCAAATGTTACAGGAGAATCTGTTAGGGAACATAACGTTAACCGAAGGTTCGGCTTTCTTTGCGCAACACCACCAGAGACTCAAGGACTGCAAGGCGGCTGCATTAAAGTATCTTGGCAAGGCCCAAGAAAAGATGAAAGAACGTAACGATGCTAAATCTAAGTTACGGGTATTTCAGCCTGGCGACCCTGTCCTGGTATTAAAGCCTCGACTAGGGAACACTATGTCCCACAAGTACGAAGGCCCCTACATTGTGACAGAAAAGACTGGGGACCTCACATACAAAGTGAGGCACTCTGACAAACGTAACCAGGTAATGCTCATACATGTAAATCGACTGAAGAAGTTCCAGGGCCCCAGGCCCATTGCACTAACCAATGTTTCCATTTCCAGTGAGAGAGCGGATGATTGTTCTGGGGACCCAACTAATCTCATTTTCAATAATTCTAGTTCTGTGAATGCTGTGGAGGAAGGACTGTCCCATTTGCAGATGGCCCAACGTGAAGAGGTGCAGTCGTTGGTTGATGAATTCTCCAGTCTGTTCGGGAGGTCCCGACCCAGACTGATGCCATTCGCCATGATGTCGAGTTGACGGACTACACTCCCATTCGCCTTCAACCCTATCGGATGAGTCCAGAAAAGAAGGCCATCGTACGGAAGGAGGTCGACTTCTTGCTCCAGCACGGCCTCATCCGGCCGAGCCAGGGCTCTTGGTGCTCGCCCTGCCTTTTGGTCCCCAAACCAGACGGCTCCTGGCGATTATGCACCGACTATCGGCAGCTCAACAAGGTGACCATTGTGGATGCCTATCCGCTGCCCCTCCTCGAGGACTGCATCGACGAGCTGGGAAATGCCAAGTACGTCTCGAAATTTGACCTCTCGAGGGGGTATTATGAAATCCCACTCACTGAACGTGCCAAACAACTAACTGCGTTCGTGACACCCGAGGGGGTTTTTGAGTATCAAGTGTTACCGTTCGGCTTGCATAATGCTCCTGCCACATTCCAGAGACTCATGAACTCTCTGCTCGCTAAGGTGCCAAATTGTCGGGCGTATTTAGATGATATCGTGCTTTTTGACAGTAATTGGGCTGACCACATAGCTAGGTTACGCCAGTTGTTTGCAATCTTGAAAAGGGCAAATCTTACCTTAAATGCTAAAAAGTGTCATTTTGGCCAAGGCACAGTGACGTACCTCGGTTATGAAGTGGGCCAAGGAAAAGTGTTACCTTGGCAAGATAAAATCAGTGCCATTCTGGAGTATCCAGTACTAAAGTCTAAAAAGGACGTTCAAAGATTTATCGGTATGTGTGCGTACTATCGACGTTTTTGTCAGAACTTTTCCAGTGTTGCCACTCCTCTCACAGACTTGTTGCGGAAAGCCGTAAAAATTAAGTGGTCATCAGACTGTGCAGAGGCATTTAAAAATTTGAAATTGATCTTAGCTTCCGCCCCAGTGCTTGCTAGTCCAAGGTTCGACCGACCGTTTAAAATTCATGTTGACGCGTGTGACTCGGGTGCTGGTGCAGTGTTGTTGCAAACTGGGGATGATCAGGTGGAACACCCAGTATATTATTACTCTGTGAAATTCGACAAGGCGCAACGCAATTATTCAGTGGTAGAAAAAGAGGCGTTGGCGCTAGTGTTAACATGTAAAAAGTTCGAAGTTTACCTCACAGGTAATATAGTGGAAGTGTACACGGACCATAACCCACTAGTCTTCCTGACTCAGATGAAGGGTAAGAATAAACGCATCCTCAGGTGGGCGTTGTACCTACAGGACTTCAATCTTTCCATTACCCATCTACCGGGCAGACTCAACGTGATAGCCGACGCTCTGTCCCGGTTGCCTGAATAACATTCATCTGAGCCACAGAAAGCCATTTACTAACTGTCATGCTTTAGTTATTTTTTTTAGGTTCTCCTGTGACATTAAATATTCCGTGTCCAATTTCTTTACTTCCCTGTTCTTTTATTTTTTGTGTATGTTTTTTTTCTTTCAGAGAACTCCTTTGTATTTTTTTTTTTTGCAGAGAAATTGTTTTTGATTGATTTTTTGTTTTTGTCATATGTTTTTCTTTTTATTCTCTGTATACTCTTACAAAAAATATGACTACTATTCTAGTAGTCACATTTTTTTTTCTCTTTAGGGGGGAGGAGTGTTACGACCCTGGGTTCTCCAGTGGAAACCAGAGGTCAAAATTGAGCTATTAAACTTTCTGGTAGTACAGTTGAGGCATCACGAGCGGCAATTGTTTGTATCTTCCCTGCCAGACGTAAGACTATTATTGTTTCTCAAAGAGCATTTAAAGACTGAGCTGGGGGTTGATTATTAAATAATAACATATGCACCAACTTTGCTTACTAATACTTTCTAATCATTCGTAAAGTAACAATACGTTGCATAGTGGAAGATCTTTAATGTGCTTAGCTGCACGATCAATTAGGCTCCTTCCGGCACCACGACATGAGGGAGGCTAGCTGGTCGCTAGGAGTTTCCTTCTCTGGCTGGCGTTCGTGCGGACGAGACCTACTCTGTGGCTGCACCTCCTAATCTCCTCCCTTCTCCTCTTACTTATTTCCCTTACCTTAAGTTCCTGTACCATTAAGTTAAGTATTGGATGGTGTTAAGTGTGCCTACTCTGGTAGTAAATATTGGTGAGACCTGGGGATAGTATTTGCCAGTGTTTTGGGTACCCCTAAGTGTTGTGTTTTGTATTAGGGTCCCACGTGGTTTCACTACCCTGAGCTGCATCCAGCTTCAGTGCTTATCCAGTAGTACTTTACCCTAGCTTGTTATTAGTGTAAACCTTGTATCCTGCCTATGTGGACCAAGGCTTTTAACGTAAGATAGTGTGGTAAAGTTATTATTATTATTGTTATTGGTGTGAGTGTATATGGGGGGTTGTTAAGGGGTTAATAAATAAGTACATGAATTACAGAGTATCCCTTCTTCCTGTGTGGAGTGCATTGATCAACCCTTAGACTAACATATATGGTCTAGTAGCAAGTTATTACTACTGTGGATAGTTTATTTTGGGGGCCGGGCCTTTTAGCTCTCCCATATTTGATACTCTGTCTTCTAACTACCCTTACCCCTTAATAGTACCAGTACCCCATAGGAAGCCACCACACATTCATTTATAACAGGGATGTTTGGGAAATTTTAGAAACTGCAGGGAGGGTTTGGGCCAAATGTGATCCAACGCCGCTTTCAGTAATTGGCATATTTTCGGTATAAAAAGTCGTAATTTCAACCTGCGAATACGTGCAGAGAGCCAGAATTTGGCTCCAAAATATGGCTCAAGCGTCGAATTTGGTATGTTAGGGACATTTTGAAAACTGCATAGAGGGATTGGGCAGAATGTGTTACATTGCCGCTTTCAGTATTTGGGATATTTTCGGTATAAAAAATCGTAATTTCAAACTGCGAATACGTGCAGAGAGCCAGAATTTAACTGCAAAACGTGGCTTAAGGGTCGAATTTGGGATCTTTTGGATATTTTGAAAACTGCAAGAAGGGTTTGAGCACAATGTGATATATCGCCGCTCTAAGTAATTGGCATATTTTCGGTATAAAAAGTCCCAATTTAAACCTGCGAATACGTGCAGAGAGCCAGAATTTGGCTCCAAAACTTGGCTCAAGGGTGGAATTTGGGATGTTTGGGATATTTTGAAAACTGCATGGAGGGCTTGGGCAAAATGTGATCCATCGTCGCACTCAGTAATTGGTATATTTTGGGTATAAAAAGTCGTAATTTCAAACTGCGAATACGTACAGAGAGCCAGAATTTGGCTCTAAAATATAGCTCATGGGGCGAATTTGGGATGTTTAGGATATTTTGAAAACTGCAGGGGGGGTTTGGGCAAAATGTGACCCATCGTCGCTCTCAGTAATTGGCATATTTTCGGTATAAAATTAAAAAATTTCAAACTGCGAATACGTGCAGAGAGCCCTAATTTCGCTCCAAAATATGGCTCAAGCGTCGAATATGGGATGTTTGGAATATTTTTAAAACTGCAGGGAGGGTTTGGGAAAAATGTGATCCATCGCCGCTTTCAGTAATTGTCATGTTTTCGGTATAAAAAGTCATAACTTCAAACTGCGAATACACGCAGAAAGCCAGAATTTGGCTCCAAAATATGGCTCAAAGGTCAAATTTGTTATGTTTGGGATAATTTGCAAACTGCAAATGGGTTTGGGCAAAATTTTACCCATCGCTGCTTTCAGTAATTGGCATATTTTCAAGCGTCAAATTTGGGATGTTTGGGATAAAATTCGTAATTTTAAACTGCGAATACGTGCAGAGAGCCAGAATTTGGCTCCAAAATAATTCTCAAGGGTCGAATTTGGGATGTTTGAGATATTTTGAAAACTGCAGTGAGGGTTTGGGCAAAATATGATCCATCGCCGCTCTCAGTAATTGGCATATTTTCGGTATAAAATGTCGTAATTTCAAACTGCAAATATGTGCAGAGAGACAGAATTAAGCTCCAAAATATGGCTCAAGGGTCGAATTTGGGATGTTTTGGATAATTTAAAAACTGCAGAGAGGGTTTGGGCTAAATTTGATCCATCGCCGCTTTCAGTAATTGGCATATTTTCGGTATAAAAATTCGTTATTTCGAACTGCAAATACAAGCAGAAAGACAAAATTTGGCTCTCAAATAATTCTTAAGAGTCGAATTTGGGATGTTTGGGATATTTTAAAAACTGCAGGGAGTGTTTGGGCAGAATGTGATCCATTGCCGCTTTCAGTTTTTGGCATATTTTCAGTATAAAAATTCGTGATTTCAAGCTGCGAATACGTGCAGAGAGCCAGAATTTAGCTGCAAAATATGGCTCATATTGATGAATTTGGGATGTTTTGGATATTCTGAAAATTGCAGGAGGGTTTAGGCAAAATGTGGTCCATTGCCGCTCTCAGTAATTGACATATTTTCGGTATAAAATGTGGTAATTTTAAACTGCGAATATGTGCAGAGAGCCAGAATTTGGCTCCAAAATATGACTCAAGGGTCGAATTTGGGATAATTTGAAAACTGCACAGAGGGTTTGGGCTAAATGTGATCCATTGCAGAGAGCCAGAATTTGGCTCCAAAATATAGCTCAAGCGTCGAATTTGGGATGTTTGCTATATTTTGAAAACTGCAGAGATGGTTTGGGCAAAATGTGATCCATCGCCGCTCTCAGTAATTGGCATATTTTCAGTTTAAAAAGACGAAATTTCATATTGCGAATACGTGCAGAGAGCCCGAATTTGGCTTCAAAATATGGTTCAAGCGTCGAATTTGGGATTTTTGACATATTTTGACGTTTATCATCCCCTTTTCCTTTATGTGATTTAAACAAAATATCATCGAATTAGGCAATATTTTGCTGTTTTTCAACGTTTTTGTGAATTTTCAGTTTATTGTTATTAATTCATTAAATATACGATAAAAATGATGCAAACACATATTTGATTAGAAAATAACCTTAAATACTTAATTTTCAATCAACTATTTGTTTCTCGTTAAAATACTGAGTAAGATATTGAAAAGGGGAGAAGTTCTGTTTTTATTGCATATATCGACGTATCATCCGGATTAGAGCGGTTTTACGTGTACGTCTTCCATCGGTAATATAAACGAAAAATCAGGAACATTTTAGTTAATTCTAATGAAAACACATTGATTTTTATCATTTGTATTGGAAACAACATTGTCATATGTCTTTTCTTGGATCTAAATATTACGAAACCTCGCTTTATGATTCGAAGTTAAAATCCTCAAATTTGGTATAATAGTGACTTTTTTCACGTTTTTCATGTAGTTTGATAGTACGTAAATATATTCATTTTTTACAAATATGTTGATACTATTTCATGTTTTCTCACGATATGTGACTTGGCCTTCATATCTCAGAATTTCGCAAATTTTGCATTTTTAAGCAAGTTTCTTGCAATTTGTTTTGTACTAAAAATCGTCGAATATAGCAATATTTTGACGTTTCACAATCCCCTTTTCCTTTATGTGATTTAAACAAAATATCATCGAATTAGGCAATATTTTGCCGTTTTTCCACGTTTTTGTAAATTTTCAGTTCATTGGTATTAATTCATTAAATATACAATAAAAATGATGCAAACACATAATTGATTAGATAATAACCTTAAATACTTCATTTTCAATCAACTATTTGTTTCTCGTTAAAATACTGAGTAAGATATTGAAAAGGGGAGAGGTTCTGTTTTTATTGCATATATCGACGTTTCAGCCAGATTAAAGCGGTTTTACGTGTACATCTTTCATCGGTAATATAAACGGAAAATCAGGAACATTTTAGTTAATTCTAATGAAAACACATTGATTTTTATCATTTGTATTGGAATGATAAAATGTGTTTCGCATTGTCATATGTCTTTTCTTGGATCTAAATAATACGAAACCTCGCTCTATGATTTGAAGTTAAAATCCTCAAATATGATAAAATAGTGACTTATTCACGTTTTTCATGTAGATTTTACGTAAATATATTCGTTTTTACCAATATTTCGATACTACTTCAAGTTTTCTCACGACACGTGATTTGGCCTTCATATCTCAGAATTTCGCAAATTTTGCATTTATAAGCAAGTTTTCTGCATTTTTTTTTTACTAAAAATCATCGAATTTAGCAATATTTTGACGTTTATGATCCCCTTTTCCTTTTATGTGATTTAAACAAAATATCTTCGAATTAGGCAATATTTTGCCGTTTTTCCACGTTTTTGTGAATTTTCAGTTTATTGGTATTAATTCATTAAATATACGATAAAAATTATGCAAACACATAATTGATTACATAATAACCTTAAATACTTCACTTGCAATAATCTATTTGTTTCTCGTTAAAATACTGAGTAAGATATTGATAGGGGGAGAAGTTCGGTTTTTATTGCATATATCGACGTTTCAGCCGGAATAGAGCGGTTTTACGTGTACATCTTCCATCGGTAATATAAACGGAAAATCAGGAGCATTTTAGTTAATTCTAATGAAAACACATTAATTTTTATCATTTACATTGGAAACAACATTGTCATATGTCTTTTCTTAGTTCTAAATAATACGAAACCTTGCTTTGTGATTTGAAGTTAAAATCTAAAAATTTGGTATAATAGTGACTTTTTCACGTTTTTCATTTAGTTGGATATTACGTAAATATATTCATTTTTTACCAATATTTCGATACTATTTCATGTAGTATCACGATATGTGATTTGGCCTTCGTATCTCAGAATTTCTCATAATATTGCATTTTAAGCAAGTTTTCTTGCCTTTTCTTTCATACTAAAAATCATCCAATTTAGTAATATTTTGACGTTTATCATCCTATGTTTCCTTTATGTTTCCATCCCTGCAGTTTTCAAAATATCCAAAACATCCGAAATTCGACGCTTGAGCAATATTTTGGAGGCAAATTGGGGCTCTCTGCACGAATTCGCAGTTTAAAATTATTTCATTTTATACCGAAAATATGCCAATTACTGAGAGCGACGATTGGTCACATTTTGCCCAAACCCCCCTGTAGTTTTCAAAATATACCAAACATCCTAACTTCGACCCATGAGCTATATTTTGATGCCAAATTTTTGCTCTCTGAACGTATTCGCAGTTTGAACTTACAACATTTTATACCGAAAATACGCCAATTACTGAGTGCGGCGATGGATCACATTTTGCCCAAGCACTCCCTGCAGTTTTCAAAATATCCCAAACATCTCAAATTCGACCCTTGAGCCATATTTTGGCTTTCTGCATGTATTCGCAGTATGAAATTACGGCTTTTTATATCGAAAATATGCCAATTACTGAAAGCGGCGATGGATCACATTTTGCCGAAACCCCCCTCTGCAGTTTTAAAATTATCCCAAACATCCCAAATTAGACCCTTGAGCCATATTTTGTAGCCAAATTCTTGCTTTCTGCACATATTCGCAGTTTGAAATTACGACAATTTATATCGAAAATATGTCAATACTTGCTACCAGCGATAGGTCACATTTTGTCTAAACCCCCCCCCCCCCCCCCCCCCTGCAGTTTTCAAAATATCCCAAACATCCCAAATTCGACGCTTGAGCCATATTTTGGAGCAAAAATGTGGCTCTCTGCACGTATTAGCTGTTTGAAATTTTGACTTTTTATGCCGAAATAATGCCAATTACTGTGAGCAGCGAAAGGTCATATTTTGCCCAAAACCCCCTGTAGTTTTCAAAATATCCCAAACATCCCAAATTCCACCCTTGAGCCATATTTTAGAGGCAAATTCTGGCTTTCTGCACGTATTCGCAGTTTAAATTATGACATTTTATACCGAAAATATGCCAATTACTGAGAGCAACGATGGATCACATTTTGCCCAAACCCTTCTTGCAGTTTTCAAAATATCCAAAACATCCCAAATTCGACGCTTCAGCCATATTTTGGAGCCAAATTCTGGCTCTCTGCATGTATTCGCAGTTTGAAATTACGAGATTTTATACCAAAAATATTCTAATTACTGCAAGTGGCGATGGATCACATTCTGCCCACATCCTCCTTGCAGTTTTCAAAATATCCCAAACATCCCAAATTCGACGCTTGAGCTATATTTTAGAGCCAAATTCTGGCTCTCTGCACGTATTCGCAGTTTAAAATCATGACTTTTTATACCAAAAATATGCCAATTACTGAAAGCGGCGATGGATCAAATTTTGCCCAAACCCTCCCTGCAGTTTCCAAAATTTCCCAAACATCCAAAATTCAACGCTTGACCCATATTTTAGAGCCAAATTCTGGCTCTCTGCATGTATTCGCAGTTTGAAATTACGACTTTTAATACCGAAAATATGCCAATTACTGAGAGCGGAGATGTGTCACATTTTGCCCAAACCCTTCCTGCAGTTTTCAAAATATCCCAAACATCCAAAATTTGACCCTTGAGAATTATTTTGGAGCCAAATTCTGCTTCTCTGCACGTATTCGTTTTTTTGAAATTACGAATTTTTATCCCAAACATCTCAAATTTGACGCTTGAAAATATGCTAATTTTTGAAAGCAGCGATGGGTCACATTTTGCCCAAACCCTCCGGCAGTTTGCAAAATATCCCAAACATCCCAAATTTGACCTTTGAGCCATATTTTGGAGCCAAAATCTGGCTCTCTGCGCGTATTCGCAGTTTGAAATTACGACTTTTTATACCGAAAACATGAAAATTACTGAAAGCGGCGATGGATCACATTTTGCCCAAACCCTCCCTGCAGTTTTCAAAATATCCCAAACATCCGAAATTCGACGTTTGAGCCATATTTTGGAGCCAAATTCGGGCTCTCTGCACGTATTCGCAGTTTGAAATTATTTCATTTTCTATGAAAATATGCCAATTACTGAGAGCGACGATGGGTCACATTTTGCCTAAACCCCCCTGCAGTTATCAAAATATCCCAAGTATCCCAAATTTGACCCTTGAGCTATATTTTGGAGCCAAATTCTCTTTCTCTGCACGTATTCGCAGTTACAAATTGGGACATTTTATACCGAAAATATGCCAATTACTGAGTGCGGCGATGGATCGTATTTTGCCCACGTCCTCCCTGCAGTTTTCAAAATATCCCAAACATCCCAAATTCGACCCTTCAGCCATATTTTGGAGCCAAATTCTGGCTCTCTGCACATATTCTCAATTTAAAATTACGACATTTTATACCAAAAATATGTCAATTACTGAGAGCGGCGATAGATCACATTTTGCCCAAAACCTCCCTGCAGTTTCCAAAATTTCCCAAATATCCTAAATTCAACGCTTGACCCATATTTTGGAGCCAAATTCTGGCTCTCTGCACGTATTCGCAGTTTGAAATTACTACTTTTTAAACCGAAAGTATGCCAATTACTGAGAGCGGCGATGGATCACATTTTGCCCAAACCCTCCCTGCAGTTTTCAAAATATCCCAAACATCCAAAATTCGACCCTTGAGAATTATTTTGGAGCCAAATTCTTCCTCTCTGCACGTATTCGTTGTTTGAAATTACGACTTTTTATCCCAAACATCCCAAATTTGACGCTTGAAAATATGCTAATTATTGAAAGCAGCGATGGGTCACATTTTGCCCAAACCCCCCGGCAGTTTGCAAAATATCCCAAACATAAAAAATTTGACCTTTGAGCAATATTTTGGAGCCAAAATCTGGCTCTCTGCGCGTATTCGCAGTTTGAAATTACGACTTTTATAACGAAAACATGAAAATTACTGAAAGCGGCGATGGATCACATTTTGTCCAAATCTTCCCTGCAGTTTTCAAAATATCCAAAACATCCAAAATTCGACGCTTGAGCCATATTTTAGAGCCAAATTCGGGCTCTCTGCACGTATTCGCAGTTTTACATTAGGAATTTTTATACCGAAAATATGCAAATTACTTAAAGCGGCGATGGATCACATTTTGCCTAAACCCTCCTGCAGTTTTCAAAATATCCAAAACATCCCAAATTCATCCATATGAGCAATATTTTGCAGCCAAATTCTGGCTCTCTGCTCGTATTCGCAGTTTGAAATCACGATTTTTATACCGAAAATATGCCAATTACGGAAAGCTGCAATAGATCACATTCTGCCCAAACACTCCCTGCAGTTTTCAAAATATCCCAAACATCCCGAATTAGACGCTTGAACCATATTTTGGAGCCAAATTCTCGCTCTCTGCACGCATTCGCAGTTTGAAATTACGATATTTTATACCGAAAATATGCCAATTACTGAGAGCGGCGATGGATCACATATTGCCCATACCCTCCCAGCAGTTTCAAAATATCCAAAACATCCCAAATTCGACCCTTGAGAATTATTTTGGAGCCAAATTTTGTCTTTCTGCTTGTATTCTCCGTCTGAAATTACGACTTTTTATACCGAAAATATGCCAATTACTAAAAGCGGCGATGGATCAAATTTTGCCCAAATCCTCTCTGCAGTTTTTAAATTATCCCAAACATCCCAAATTCGACCCTTGAGCCATATTTTGGAGCCAAATTCTGGCTCTCTGCACATATTCTCAGTTTGAAATTACGACATTTTATATCGAAAATATGTCAATAACTGCTAGCAGCGATAGGTCACATTTTGCCAAAACCCCGCCATGCTGTTTTCAAAGTATCGCAAATATTCCAAATTCGACGCTTGAGCCGAATTTTGGAGCAAAACTGTGGATCTCTGCACGTATTAGCTGTTTGAAATTTTTACTTTTTTTACCGAAATAATGCCAATTACTGTGAGAGGCGAAGTGTCATATTTTGCCCAAAACCCCCTGTAGTTTTCAAAATATCCCAAACATCCAAAATTCCACCCTTGAGCCATATTTTAGAGGCTAATTCTGGCTCTATGCACGTATTCGCAGTTTAAATTATGACATTTTATACCGAAAATATGCCAATTACTGAGAGCGGCGATGGATCACAATTTGCCCAAACCCTTCTTACAGTTTTCAAAAAATCCAAAACATCCCAAATTCGACGCTTCACCCATATTTTGGAGCCAAATTCTGGCTCTCTGCATGTATTCGCAGTTTGAAATTACGAGATTTTATACCAAAAATATTCCAATTACTGCAAGTAGCGATGGATCACATTCTGCCCACACCCTCCCTGCAGTTTTCAAAATATCCCAAACATCCCAAATTCGACGCTTCAGCTATATTTTAGAGCCAAATTCAGGCTCTCTGCACGTATTCGCAGTTCAAAATTATGACTTTTTATACCAAAAATATGCCAATTACTGAAAGCGGCGATGGATCAAATTTTGCCCACACCCTCCCTGAAGTTTCAAAAATTTCCCAAATATCCCAAATTCAACGCTTGACCCATATTTTAGAGCCAAATTCTGGCTATCTGCACGTATTCGCAGTTTGAAATTACGACTTTTTATACCGAAAATATGCCAATTACTGAGAGCGGAGATGGATCACATTTTGCTCTAACCCTCCCTGCAGATTTTAAAATATCCCAAACATCCAAAATTTGACCCTTGAAAATTATTTTGGAGCCAAATTCTGCTTTTCTGCACGTATTCGTTGTTTGAAATTACGAATTTTTATCCCAAACATCTCAAATTTGACGCTTGAAAATATGCTAATTCTTGAAAGCAGCGATGGGTCACATTTTGCCCAAACCCTCCGGCAGTTTGCAAAATATCCTAAACATCCCAATTTTGACATTTGAGCCATATTTTAGAGCCAAAATCTGGCTCTCTGCGCGTATTCGCCGTTTGAAATTACGACTTTTTATAATGAAAATATGAAAATTACTGAAAGCGGCGATGGATCACATTTTACCCAAACCTTCCCTGCAGTTTTCAAAATATCCCAAACATCCGAAATTCGAAGCTTGAGCCATATTTTTTAGCCAAATTTGGGCACTCTGCACGTATTCGCAGTTTGAAATTATTTCATTTTTTATGAAAATATGCCAATTACTGAGAGCGACGATGGGTTACATTTTGCCCAAACCCCCCTGCAGTTATCAAAATATCCCAAACAACCCAAATTCGACACTTGAGCTATATTCTGGAGCCAAATTCTCTTTCTCTGCACGTATTCGCAGTTTGAAATTGGGACATTTTATACCGAAAATATGCCAATTACTGAGTGCGGCGATGGATCGTATTTTGCCCACGTCCTCCCTGCAGTTTTCAAAATATCCGAAACATCCCAAATTCGACCCTTCAGCCATATTTTGGAGCCAAATTCTGGCTCTCTGCACTATTTCTCATTTTAAAATTACGACATTTTATACCAAAAATATGTCAATTACTGAGAGCGGCGATAGATCACATTTTGCAAAAAAACTCCCTTCAGTTTCCAAAATTTCCCAAACATCCCAAATTCAACGCTTGACCCATATTTTGGAGCCAAATTCTGGCTTTCTGCACGTATTCGCAGTTTGAAATTACTACTTTTTATACCGAAAGTATGAGAATTACTGAGAGCGGCGATGGATCACATTTTGCCCAAACCCTCCCTGCAGTTTTGAAAATATCCCAAACATCCAAAATTCGACCCTTGAGAATTATTTTGGAGCCAAATTCTTCCTCTCTGCACGTATTCCTTGTTTGAAATTACGACTTTTTATCCCAAACATCCCAAATTTGACGCTTGTAAATATGCTAATTATTGAAAGCAGCGATGGGTCACATTTTGCCCAAACCCCCCGGCAGTTTTCAAAATATCCAAAACATCCGAAATTCGACGCTTGAGCCATATTTTGGAGCCAAATTCGGGCTCTCTGCACGTATTCGCAGTTTGAAAATATTTTATTTTCTACGAAAATATGCCAATTACTGAGAGCGACGATGGGTCACATTTTGCCCAAACCCCCCTGAAGTTTTCAAAATATCCCAAACATCCCAAATTCGACCCATGAGCTTTATTTTGGAGCCAAATTCTCTCTCTCTCTCTGCACGTATTCGCAGTTTGAAATTGGGACATTTTATACCGAAAATATGCCAATTACTGAGTGGGGCGGTGGATTGTATTTTGCCCAAGTCCTCCCTGCAGTTTTCAAAATATCCCAAACATCCTAAATTCTACCCTTCAGCCATATTTTGGAGCCAAATTCTGGCTCTCTGCACATTTTCGCAGTTTAAAATTAAGATATTTTATCCCAAACATATGTCAATTACTGAAAGCGGCGATAGATCACATTTTGCCCAAATCCCCCCTGCAGTTTTCAAAATATCCCAAACATCCCAAATTCGACGCTTGAGCATATTTTGGAGGAAAATTCTGGCTCTCTGCACGTATTCGCCGTTTGAAATTACTACTTTTTATACCGAAAATATGCCAATTTCTTTGAGCAGCGATGGGTCACATTTTGCCCAAACCCCGCAATGCTGTTTTCAAAATATCGCAAACATTCCAAATTCGACGCTTGAGCCGAATTTTGGAGCAAAATTGTAGGTCTCTGCACGTATTAGCTGTTTGAAATTTTTAATTTTTTACCGAAATAATGCCAATTACTGTGAGAGGCGAAGGGTCATATTTTGCCCAAAACCCCCTGTAGTTTTCAAAATATCCCAAACATCCCAAATTCCACCCTTGAGCCATATTTTGGAGCCAAATTCTGGCTTTCTGCGCGTATTCGCTGTATGAAATTACAATTTTTTATACCGAAAACATGACAATTACTGAAAGCAGCGATGGATCACATTTTGCTTAAACCCTCCCTGCAGTTTTCAAAATATCCAAAACATCCCAAATTCGAAGCTTGAGCAATATTTTGGAGCCAAATTCGGGCTCTCTGCACGTATTCGCAGTTTGAAATTATTTCATTTTATAAGGAACATATGCCAATTACTGAGAGCGACGATGGGTCACATTTTGCCCAAACCCCCCCTGTAGTTTTCAAAATATCCCAAACATCCTAAATTCGCCCCATGAGCTATATTTTGATGCCAATTTTTTGCTATCTGCACGTATTCGCAGTTTGAAATTAAGACATTTTATACCGAAAATATGCCTATTACTGAGTGCAGCGATGGATCACTTTTTGCCCACACCCTCCCTGCAGTTTTCAAAATATCCCAAACATCCCAAATTCGACGCTTGAGCCATATTTTAGAGCCATATTCTGGCTCTCTGCACGTATTCGCAGTTTAAAATTACGACTTTTTATACCAAAAATATGCCAATTACTGAGAGCGGCGATGGGTCACATTTCGTCCAAACCCTCCCAGCAGTTTTCAAAATATCCAAAACATCCCAAATTCGACCCTTGAGAAGTATTTTGGAGCCAAATTTTGTCTTTTTGCTTGTATTCGCAGTCTGAAATTACGACTTTTTATACCGAAAATATGCCAATTACTAAAAGCGGCGATGGATCAAATTTTCACCCAAACCCTCTCTGCAGTTTTTAAATTATCCCAAACATCCCAAATTCGACTCTTGAGCCATATTTTGGAGCCAAATTCTGGCTCTCTGCACATATTCTCAGTTTGAAATTACGACATTTTATATCGAAAATATGTCAATAACTGCTAGCAGCGATAGATCACATTTTGCCCGAACCCCCCGTGCAGTTTTCAAAATATCCCAAACATCCCAAATTCGACGCTTGATCCATATTTTAAAGCCAAATTCGGGCTCTCTGCACGTATTCGCCGTTTGAAATTACGACTTTTATACCGAAAATATGAAAATAACTTTGAGCGGCGATGGGTCACATTTTGCCAAAACCCCGCCATGCTGTTTTCAAAGTATCGCAAACATTCCAAATTCGACGCTTGAGCCGAATTTTGGAGCAAAATTTGGATCTCTGCACGTATTAGCTGTTTGAAATTTTTGACTTTTTATACCAAAAATATACCAATTACTGAAAGCGGCGATGGATCACATTTTGCCCAAGCCCTCCCTGCAGTTTTCAAAATATCCCAAACATCCCAAATTCGACACTTGAGCCATATTTTGGAGCCAAATTTTGGCTTTCTGCATGTATTCGTAGTATGAAATTACGACTTTTTATACCGAAAATATGCCAATTACTGAAAGCGGCGATGGATCACATTTTGCCGAAACCCTCTTTACAGTTTTAAAATTATCCCAAACATCCGAAATTCCACCCTTGAGCCATATTTTGGAGCCAAATTCTGGCTTTCTGCACATATTCGCAGTTTAAAATTACTACATTTTATACCGAAAATATGTCAATTACTGAGAGCGGCGATAGATCACATTTTGCCATATCGCCCTTGTACTTTTCAAAATATCACAACATCCCAAATTCGACGCTTGAGTTATAATTTGGAGGCAAATTCTAGTTCTATGCAAGTATTCGCCGTTTGAAATTACGTCTTTTTATACAGAAAATATGCCAATTACTTTGAGCAGCGATGGGTCACATTTTGCCCAAACCCCGCCATGCAGTTTTTAAAATATCGCAAACATCTTAAATTCGACGCTTGAGCCATATTTTGGAGCAAAATTATGGCTCTCTGCACGTATTAGCAATTTGAAATTTTGACTTTTTATACCGAAATAATGCCAATTACTGTGAGCGGCGAATGGTCATATTTTGGCCAAAACCCCCTGCAGTTTTCAAAATATTCCAAATATCCCAAATTCCACCCTTGAGCTATATTTTGGAGGCAAATTCTGGCTCTATGCACGTATTCGCAGTTAAAATTAGGACATTTTATACCGAAAATATGCCAATTACTGAGACCGGCGATGGATCACTTTTAGCCCAAACCCTCCCTACAGTTTTCAAAAAATCCAAAACATCCCAAATTCGACGCTTGAGCCATATTTTGGAGCCAAATTGTGGCTCTCTGCACGTATTAGCAGTTTGAAATTTCGAAATTTTATTCCGAAATAATGCCAATTACTGTTAGCAGCAAAAGGTCACATTTTGCCCAAAACCCCCTGCAGTTTTCAAAATATCAGAATTATCCCAAATTCCACCCTTGAGCCAAATTTTGTAGCCAAAATCTGGCTCTCTGCACGTATTCGCAGTTTCACATTAGGAATTTTTATACCGAAAATATGCAAATTACTTAGAGCGGCGATGGATCACATTTTGTCTAAACCCTCCTGCAGTTTTCAAAATATCAAAAACATCCCAAATTCATCCATATGAGCCATATTTTGCAGCCAAATTCTGGCTCTCTGCACGTATTCGCAGTTTGAAATCACGAACTTTTATACCGAAAATATACCAATTACTGAAAGCGGCAATGGATCACATTTTGCCCAAACCCCCCCTGCAGTTTTCAAAATATCCCAAACATCCCAAATTCGACGCTTGAGCCATATTTTGAAGCTAAGTTCGGGCTCTCTGCACGTATTCGCAGTTTGAAATTTCGTCTTTTTAAACTGAAAATATGCCAATTACTGAGAGCGGCGATGGATCACATTTTGCCTAAACCCTCCTGCAGTTTTCAAAATATCAAAAACATCCCAAATTCATCCATATGAGCCATATTTTGCAGCCAAATTCTGACTCTCTGCACGTATTCGCAGTTTGAAATCACGAATTTTTATACCGAAAATATACCAATTACTTTCAGCGGCGATCGGTCACATTTTGCCCAAACCCCGCCATGCTGTTTTCAAAATATCGCAAACATTCCAAATTCGATGATTGAGCCGAATTGAGCCGAATCACCTATTAGCAGTTTGAAATTTCGAGTTTATTATCCCGAAATAATGCCAATTACTGTGAGCTGCGAAAGGTCACATTTTGCCCAAAACCCCCTGCAGTTTTCAAAATATCCCAATTATTTCAAATTCCACCCTTAAGCGAAATTTGGAGCCAAATTGTGGCTCTCTGCACGTATTCGCAGTTTTACATTAGGATTTTTAAAACCGAAAATATGCCAATTACTTAGGGCGGCGATGGACCACATTCTGCCTAAACCCTCCTGCAGTTTTCAAAATATCCAAAACATCCCAAATTCATCCATATGAGCCATATTTTGCAGCCAAATTCTGGCTCTCTGCACGTATTCGCAGTTTGAAATTACGAATTTTTATACCGAAAATATGTCAATTACTGAGTGCGACGATGGATCACATTTTGCCCAAGCCCTCCCTGCAGTTTTCAAAATATCCTAAACATCCCAAGTTCGAACCTTGAGCCATATTTTGGAGCCAAATTTTGGCTTTCTGCATGTATTCGCAGTTTGAAATTACGACTTTTTATACCGAAATAAAGCCAATTACTGTGAGCAGCGAGAGGTCACATTTTGCCCAAAACCCCTTGCAGTTTTCAAAATATCCCAATTATCCCAAATTCCACCCTTGAGCCAAATTTTGAGCCAAATTCTGGCTCTTTGCACGTATTCGCAGGTTTAAATTAGGAATTTTTATACCGAAAATATGCCAATTACTTAGAGCGGTGATGTATTACATTGTGCTCAAACCCTTCTTCAAGTTTTCAAAATATCCAAAAAATCCCAAATTCGACCCATCAGACACATTTTGGAGCTAAATTCTAGCTCTCTACACGTATTCGCAGTTTGAAATTACGATTTTTTATACCGAAGACATCCCAATCACTGAAAGCGGCAATGGATCACATTTGGCTTAGACCCTACCTGCAGTTTCCAAAATATCCGAAACATCCCAAATTCAACGCTTGAACCATATTTTGGAGAAAAATTCTGGCTCTCTGCACGTATTCGCCGTTTGAAATTACGACTTTTTATACCTAAAATATGCCAATTACTGTAAGCGGCGAAAGGTCACATTTTGCCCAAAAACCCCTGCAGTTTTCAAAATATGCCAATTATCCCAAATTCCACCCCTGAGCCAAATTTTGGAGCCAAATTCAAGCTCTCTGCACGTATTCGCAGTTTTACATTAGGAATTTTTATACCGAAAATATGCCAATTACTTAAAGCGGCGATGGATCACATTTTGACTAAACCCTCCTGCAGTTTTCAAAATAATCAAAACATCCAAAATTCATCCATATGAGCAATATTTTGCAGCCAAATTCTGGCTCTCTGCACGTATTCGCAGTTTGAAATCACGAATTTTTATACCGAAAATATTCCAATTACTGAAAGCGGCAATAGATCACATTCTGCCCAAACACTCCCTGCAGTTTTCAAAATATCCCAAACATCCCGAATTAGACGCTTGAGCCATATTTTGGAATCAAATTCTGGCTCTCTGCACGCATTCGCTGTTTGAAATTACGACTTTTTATACCGAAAATATGCCAATTACTGAGAGCGGCGATGGATCACATTTTACCCAAACACTCCCAGCAGTTTCAAAATATCCAAAACATTCCAAATTCGACCCTTGAGAATTATTTTGGAAACAAATTTTGTCTTTCTGCTTGTATTCGCAGTTTGAAATTACGACTTTTTATACTGAAAATATGCCAATTACTGAAAGCGGCGATGGATCACATTTTGCCCAAGCCCTCCCAGCAGTTTTCAAAATATCCCAAACATCCCAAATTCGACCCTTGAGCCATATTTTGGAGCCAAATTCTGGCTCTCTGCACATATTCGCAGTTTGAAATTATAACATTTTATATCGAAAATGTCAGTACCTGCTAGCAGCGATAGGTCACATTTTGCCCAAACCCTCCCTGCAGTTTTCAAAATATAACAAACATCCCAAATTCGACGCTTGAGCTATATTTCGGAGCCAAATTCTGACTCTCTGCACGTATTCGCAGTTTGAAATCACGAATTTTTATACCGAAAATATGCCAATTAATTTGAGCGGCGATCGGTCACATTTTGCCCAAACCCCGCCATGCTGTTTTCAAAATATCGCAAACATTCCAAATTCGATGCTTGAGCCGAATTTTGGAGCAAAATTGTGGATCTCTGCACGTATTAGCTGTTTGAAATTTTTACTTTTTTTCCCGAAATAATGCCAATTACTGTGAGAGGCGAAGGGTCATATTTTGCCCAAAACCCCCTGTAGTTTTCAAAATATCCCAAACATCCCAAATTCCACCCTTGAGCTATATTTTGGAGGCAGATTGTGGCTCTCTGCACGTATTCGCAGTTTAAATTATTACATTTTATATCGAAAATATGCCAATTGCTGAAAGCGGCGATGGATCACATTTTGCCCAATCCCTTCTTGCAATTTTCAAAATATCCAAAACTTCCCAAATTCGACGCTTCAGCCATATTTTGGAGCCAAATTGTTGCTCTCTGCACGTATTAGCATTTTGAAATTTCGACTTTTTATTACTAAAAATTGCCAATTACTGTGAGCTACGAAAGGTCGCATATTGCCCAAAACACCCTGCAGTTTTCAAAATATCCCAATTATCCCAAATTCCAACCTTGAGTCAAATTTTGGAGCCAAATTCTAGCTCTCCGCACGTATTCGCAGTTTTACATTAGGATTTTTTATACAGAAAATATGCCAATTACTTAGAGCAGCGATGGATCACAGTTTGCCTAACCCCTCCTTGCAGTTTTCAAAATATCCGAAACATCCCAAATTCGACCCTTGAGCCATATTTTGGAGCTAAATTCTGGCTCTCTGCACGTATTCGCAGTTTGAAATTACGAATTTTTATCCCAATTAACCCAAATTTGACGGTTGAAAATATGCCAATTACTGAAAGAAGCTATGGGTCACATTTTTCCCAAACCCCGCTGCAGTTTACAAAATATTCCAAACATCCCAAATTCGACCCTTGAGCCATATTTTGGAGCCAAATTCTGGCTTTCATCGCGTATTCGCAGTATGAAATTACGATTTTTTATACCGAAAACCTGACAATTACTAAAAGCAGCGATGGATCACATTTTGCCCAAACCCTCCCTGCAGTTTTCAAAATATCCAAAACATCCTAAATTCGACGCTTGAGCAATATTTTGGAGCCAAATTCGGGCTCTCTGCACGTATTCGCAGTTTGAAATTACAACATTTTATACCGAAAATATGCCAATTACTGAGTACGGCGATGGATCACATTTTGCCCAAGCCCTCCCTGCAGTTTTCAAAATATCCCAAACATCTCAAATTCGACCCTTGAGCCATATTTTGGAGCCAAATTTTGGCTTTCTGCATGTATTCGCAGTATGAAATTACTACTTTTTATAGCGAAAATATGCCAATTACTGAAAGCGGCGATGGATCACATTTTACTGAAACCCTCTCTGCAGTTTTAAAATTATCCCAAACATCCCAAATTAGACCCTTGAGCCATATTTTGGAGCTAAATTCTGGCTCTCTGCACATATTCGCAGTTTGAAATTACGACAACTTATATCGAAAATATGTCAATACTTGCTAGTAGCGATAGGTCACATTTTGCCCAAACCCCCCGTGCAGATTTCAAAATATCCCAAACATCCCAAATTCGACGCTTGAGCCATATTTTAGAGCAAAATTGTGGCTCTCTGCACGTATTAGCAGTTTGAAATTTTGACTTTTTATGCCGAAATATTGTCAATTACTGTGAGAGGCAGAGGGTCATATTTTGCCCAAAACCCCCCCTGCAGTTTTCAAAATATCCCAAAAATCCCAAATTCCACCCTTGAGCTATATTTTGGAGGCAAATTCTGGCTCTATGCACGTATTCGCTGTTAAAATTAGGACATTTTATACCGAAAATATGCCAATTACTGAGAGCAGCGATGGATCACTGTTTGCCCAAACCCTCCTTGCAGTTTTCAAAATATCCAAAACATCCTAAATTCGATTTTTGAGCCATATTTTTGAGCCAAATTGTGGCTCTCTGCACGTATTAGCAGTTTGAAATTTCGAGTTTTTTATCCCGAATTAATGCCAATTACTGTGAGCGGCGAAAGGTCACATTTTGCCCAAAACCCCCTGCAGTTTCCAAAATATCCCAATTATTTCAAATTCCACCCTTGAGCCAAATTTTGGAGCCAAATTGTGGCTCTCTGCACGTATTCGCAGTTTTACATTAGGATTTTTAATACCGAAAATATGCCAATTACTTAGAGCGGCGATGGAACACATTTTGCCTAAACCCTTTTGCAGTTTTCAAAATATCCAAAAATCCCAAATTCATCCATATGAGCCATATTTTGCAGCCAAATTCTGGCTCTCTGCACGTATTCGCAGTTTGAAATCACGAATTTTTATACGGAAAATATGCCAATTACTGAAAGCGGCAATGGATCACATTCTGCCCAAACACTCCCTGCAGTTTTCAAAATATCCCAAACATCCCGAATTAGACGCTTGAGCCATATTTTGGAGCCAAATTCTGGCTCTCTGCACGTATTCGCAGTTTGAAATTACGAATTTTTATACGGAAAATATGCCAATTACTGAAAGAGGCAATGGATCACATTCTGCACAAACACTCCCTGCAGTTTTCAAAATATCCCAAACATCCCAAATTAGACGCTTGAGCCATATTTTGGAGCCAAATTCTGGCAAAACCCCGCAATGCTGTTTATAAAGTATCGCAAACATTTTTATATATTTTTATATTTTGAAGCCAAATTCGGGCTCTCTGCACGTATTCGCCGTTTGAAATTACGACTTTTTATACCGAAAATATGCCAATTACTTTGAGCGGCGATGGGTCACATTTTGCCAAAACCAATTACTGAAAGAGGCAATGGATCACATTCTGCACAAACACTCCCTGCAGTTTTCAAAATATCCCAAACATCCCAAATTAGACGCTTGAGCCATATTTTGGAGCCAAATTCTGGCTCTCTGCACGTATTCGCCGTTTGAAATTACGAATTTTTATACCGAAAATATGCCAATTACTGTGAGCGGCGAAAGGTCACATTTTGCCCAAAAACCCCTGCAGTTTTCAAAATATCCCAATTATCCCAAATTCCACCCCTGAGCCAAATTTTGGAGCCAAATTCTGGCTCTCTGCACGTATTCGCAGTTTTACATTAGGAATTTTTATACCGAAAATATGCCAATTACTTAAAGCGGCGATGGATCACATTTTGCTTAAACCCTCCTGCAGTTTTGAAAATAATCAAAACATCCAAAATTCATCCATATGAGCAATATTTTGCAGCCAAATTCTGGCTCTCTGCACGTATTCGCAGTTTGAAATCACGAATTTTTATACCGAAAATATGCCAATTACTGAAAGCGGCAATAGATCACATTCTGCCCAAACACTAACTGCAGTTTTCAAAATATCCCAAACATCCCGAATTAGGCGCTTGACCCATATTTTGGAGCCAAATTCTGGCTTTCTGCACGCATTTGCAGTTTGAAATTACGACATTTTATACCGAAAATATGCCAATTACTGAGAGCGGCAATGGATCACGTTTTGCCCAAACCCTCCCAGCAGTTTTCAAAACATCCAAAACATCCAAAATTCGACCCTTGAGAATTATTTTGGAGCCAAAATTTTGTCTTTCTGCTTGTATTCGCACTCTGAAATTGCGACTTTTTATACCGAAAATATGCCAATTACTAAAAGCGGCGATGGATCAAATTTTGCACAAACCCTCCCTGCAGTTTTTAAATTATCCCAAACATCCCAAATTCTACCCTTGAGCCATATTTTGGAGCCAAAATCTGGCTCTCTGCACATATTCTCAGTTTGAAATTACGACATTTTATATCGAAAATATGTCAATAGCTTTTAGCAGCGATAGGCCACATTTTGCCCAAACCCCCCCTGCAGTTTTCACAATATCCCAAACATCCCAAATTCGACGCTTGAGCCATATTTTGAAGCCAAATTCGGGCTCTCTGCACGTATTCGCCGTTTGAAATTACGACTTTTTATACCGAAAATATGCCAATTACTTTGAGCGGCGATGGGTCACATTTTGCCAAAACCCCGCCATGCTGTTTTCAAAGTATCGCAAACATTCCAAATTCGACGCTTGAGCCGAATTTTGGAGCAAAACTGTGGATCTCTGCACGTATTAGCTGTTTGAAATTTTTACTTTTTTTAGCGAAATAATGCCAATTACTGTGAGAGGCGAAGGGTCATATTTTGCCCAAAACCCCCTGTAGTTTTCAAAATATCCCAAACATCCCAAATTCCACCCTTGAGCCATATTTCAGAGGCAAATTCTGGCTCTCTGCACGTATTCGCAGTTTAAATTATGACATTTTATACCGAAAATATGCCAATTACTGAGAGCGGCGATGGATCACATTTTGCCCAAACCCTTCTTGCAGTTTTCAAAATATCCAAAACATCCCAAATTCGACGCTTCAGCCATATTTTGGAGCCAAATTCTGGCTCTCTGCATGTATTCGCAGTTTGAAATTACGAGATTTTATACCAAAAATATTCCAATTACTGCAAGTAGCGATGGATCACATTCTGCCCACACCCCCCTTGCAGTTTTCAAAATATCATAAACATCCCAAATTCGACGCTTGAGCTATATTCTGTAGGCAAATTCTTGCTCTATGCACGTATTCGCAGTTAAAATTAGGACATTTTGTACCGAAAATATGCCAATTACTGAGAGCGGCGATGGATCACTGTTTGCCCAAACCCTCCTTGCAGTTTTCAAAATATCCAAAACATCCTAAATTCGAGTTTTGAGCCATATTTTGGAGCCAAATTTTGGCTCTCTGCACGTATTAGCAGTTTGAAATTTCGAGCTTTTTATCCCGAAATAATGCCAATTAATGTGAGCGGCGAAAGGTCACATTTTGCCCAAAACCCCCTGCAGTTTTCAAAATATCCCAATTATTTCAAATTCCACCCTTGAGCCAAATTTTGGAGCCAAATTGTGCCTCTCTGCATGTATTCGCAGTTTTACATTAGGATTTTTTATACCGAAAATATGCCAATTACTTAGAGCGGCGATGGAACACATTTTGCCTAAACCCTCCTGCAGTTTTCAAAATATCCAAAACATCCCAAATTCATATATATGAGCCATATTTTGCAGCCAAATTCTGGCTCTCTGCACGTATTCGCAGTTTGAAATCACGAATTTTTATACGGAAAATATGCCAATTACTGAAAGCGGCAATGGATCACATTCTGCCCAAACACTCCCTGCAGTTTTCAAAATATCCCAAACATCCCGAATTAGACGCTTGAGCCATATTTTGGAGTCTCTGCACGTATTCGCAGTTTGAAATTACGAATTTTTACACGGAAAATATGCCAATTACTGAAAGAGGCAATGGATCACATTCTGCACAAACACTCCCTGCAGTTTTCAAAATATCCCAAACATCCCAAATTAGACGCTTGAGCCATATTTTGGAGCCAAATTCTGGCTCTCTGCACGTATTCGCCGTTTGAAATTACGAATTTTTATACCGAAAATATGCCAATTACTGTGAGCGGCGAAAGGTCACATTTTGCCCAAAAGCCCCTGCAGTTTTCAAAATATCCCAATTATCCCAAATTCCACCCCGGAGCCAAATTTTGGAGCCAAATTCTGGCTCTCTGCACGTATTCGCAGTTTTACATTAGGAATTTTTATACCGAAAATATGCCAATTACTTAAAGCGGCGATGGATCACATTTTGCCTAAACCCTCCTGCAGTTTTGAAAATAATCAAAACATCCAAAATTCATCCATATGAGCAATATTTTGCAGCCAAATTCTGGCTCTCTGCACGTATTCGCAGTTTGAAATCACGAATTTTTATACCGAAAATATGCCAATTACTGAAAGCGGCAATAGATCACATTCTGCCCAAACACTAACTGCAGTTTTCAAAATATCCCAAACATCCCGAATTAGGCGCTTGACCCATATTTTGGAGCCAAATTCTGGCTTTCTGCACGCATTTGCAGTTTGAAATTACGACATTTTATACCGAAAATATGCCAATTACTGAGAGCGGCGATGGATCACGTTTTGCCCAAACCCTCCCAGCAGTTTTCAAAACATCCAAAACATCCAAAATTCGACCCATGAGAATTATTTTGGAGCCAAAATTTTGTCTTTCTGCTTGTATTCGCACTCTGAAATTGCGACTTTTTATACCGAAAATATGCCAATTACTAAAAGCGGCGATGGATCAAATTTTGCACAAACCCTCCCTGCAGTTTTTAAATTATCCAAAACATCTCAAATTCTACCCTTGAGCCATATTTTGGAGCCAAAATCTGGCTCTCTGCACATATTCTCAGTTTGAAATTACGACATTTTATATCGAAAATATGTCAATAACTTTTAGCAGCGATAGGCCACATTTTGCCCAACCCCCCCCCCCCCCCTGCAGTTTTCACAATATCCCAAACATCCCAAATTCGACGCTTGAGCCATATTTTGAAGCCAAATTCGGGCTCTCTGCACGTATTCGCCGTTTGAAATTACGACTTTTTATACCGAAAATATGCCAATTATTTTGAGCGGCGATGGGTCACAGTTTACCAAAACCCCGCCATGCTGTTTTCAAAGTATCGAAAACATTCCAAATTCGACGCTTGAGCCGAATTTTGGAGCAAAATTGTGGATCTCTGCACGTATTAGCTGTTTGAAATTTTTACTTTTTTTTAGCGAAATAATGCCAATTACTCTGAGAGGCGAAGGGTCATATTTTGCCCAAAACCCCCTGTAGTTTTCAAAATATCCCAAACATCCCATATTCCACCCTTGAGCCATATTTTAGAGACAAATTCTGGCTCTCTACACGTATTCGCAGTTTAAATTATGACATTTTATACCGAAAATATGCCAATTACTGAGAGCGGCGATGGATCACATTTTGCACAAACCCTTCTTGCAGTTTTCAAAATATCCAAAACATCCTAAATTCGATGCTTCAGCCATATTTTGGAGCCAAATTCTGGCTCTCTGCATGTATTCGCAGTTTGAAATTACGAGATTTTATACCAAAAATATTCCAATTACTGCAAGTGGCGATGGATCACTTTCTGCCCACACCCTCCTTGCAGTTTTCAAAATATCCCAAACATCCCAAATTCGACGCTTGAGCTATATATTGTAGGCAAATTCTTGCTCTATGCACGTATTCGCAGTTAAAATTAGGACATTTTGTACCGAAAATATGCCAATTACTGAGAGCAGCGATGGATCACTGTTTGCCCAAACCCTCCTTGCAGTTTTCAAAATATCCAAAACATCCTAAATTCGATTTTTGAGCCATATTTTGGAGCCAAATTGTGGCTCTCTGCATGTATTCGCAGTTTTACATTAGGAGTTTTTATACCGAAAATATGCCAATTACTTAGAGCGGCGATGGAACACATTTTGCCTAAACCCTCCTGCAGTTTTCAAAATATCCAAAACATCCAAAATTCATAAATATGAGCCATATTTTGCAGCCAAATTCTGGCTCTCTGCACGTATTCGCAGTTTGAAATCACGAATTTTTATACGGAAAATATGCCAATTACTGAAAGCGGCAATGGATCGCATTCTGCCCAAACACTCCCTGCAGTTTTGAAAATATCCCAAACATCCCGAATTAGACGCTTGAGCCATATTTTGGTGCCAAATTCTGGCTCTCTGCACGTATTCGCAGTTTGAAATTACGAATTTTTATACGGAAAATATGCCAATTACTGAAAGAGGCAATGGATCACATTCTGCACAAACACTCCCTGCAGTTTTCAAAATATCCCAAACATCCCGAATTAGACACTTGAGCCATATTTTGGAGCCAAATTCTGGCTCTCTGCACGTATTCGCCGTTTGAAATTACGATTTTTTATACCGAAAATATGCCAATTACTGTGAGCGGCGAAAGGTCACATTTTGCCCAAAAACCCCTACAGTTTTCAAAGTATCCCAATTATCCCAAATTACACCCCTGAGCCAAATTTTGGAGCCAAATTCTGGCTCTCTGCACGTATTCGCAGTTTTACATTAGGAATTTTTATACCGAAAATATGCCAATTACTTAAAGCGGCGATGGATCATATTTTGCCTAAACCCTCCTGCAGTTTTGAAAATAATCAAAACATCCAAAATTCAACCATATGAGCAATATTTTGCAGCCAAATTCTGGCTCTCTGCACGTATTCGCAGTTTGAAATCACGAATTTTTATACCGAAAATATGCCAATTACTGAAAGCGGCAATGGATCACATTCTGCCCAAACACTCCCTGCAGTTTTCAAAATATCCCAAACATCCCGAATTAGACGCTTGAGCCATATTTTGGAGCCAAATTCTGGCTCTCTGCACGTATTCGCAGTTTGAAATTACGATTTTTTATACGGAAAATATGCCAATTACTGAGAGTGGCGATGGATCACGTTTTGCCCAAACCCTCCCAGCAGTTTTCAAAACATCCAAAACATCCAAAATTCGACCCTTGAGAATTACTTTGGAGCCAAATTTTGTCTTTCTGCTTGTATTCGCACTCTGAAATTGCGACTTTTTATACCGAAAATATGCCAATTACTAAAAGCGGCGATGGATCAAATTTTGCCCAAACCCTCCCTGCAGTTTTTAAATTATCCCAAACATCCCAAATTCTACCCTTGAGCCATATTTTGGACCCAAAATCTGGCTCTCTGCACATATTCTGTTTGAAATTACGACATTTTATATCGAAAATATGTCAATAACTGCTAGCAGCGATAGGCCACATTTTGCCCAAACCCCCCCTGCAGTTTTCAAAATATCCCAAACATCCCAAATTCGACGCTTGAGCCATATTTTGAAGCCAAATTTGGGCTCTCTGCACGTATTCGCCGTTTGAAATTACGACTTTTTATATAGCGAGAATATGCCTATTAATTTGAGCGGCGATGGGTCACATTTTGCCAAAACCCCGCCATGCTGTTTTCAAAGTATCGCAAACATTCCAAATTCGACGCTTGAGCCGAATTTTGGAGCAAAATTGTGGATCTCTCACGTATTAGCTGTTTGAAATTTTTACTTTTTTTAGCGAAATAATGCCAATTTTTGTGAGAGGCGAAGGGTCATATTTTGCCCAAAACCCCCTGTAGTTTTCAAAATATCCCAAACATCCCAAATTCCACTCTTGAGCCATATTTTAGAGGCAAATTCTGGCTCTCTGCACGTATTCGCAGTTTAAATTATGACATTTTATACCGAAAATATGGCAATTACTGAGAGCAGCGATGGATCACATTTTGCCCAAACCCTTCTTGCAGTTTTCAAAATATCCAAAACATCCCAAATTCGACGCTTCAGCCATATTTTGGAGTCAAATTCTGGCTCTCTGCATGTATTCGCAGTTTGAAATTACGAGATTTTATACCAAAAATATTCCAATTACTGCAAGTGGCGATGGATCACATTCTGCCCACACCATCCTTGCAGTTTTCAAAATATCCCAAACATCCCAAATTCTACGCTTGAGCTATATTTTAGAGCCAAATTCTGGCTCTCTGCACGTATTTGCAGTTTAAAATTATTACTTTTTATACCAAAAATATGCCAATTACTGAAAGCGGCGATGGATCAAATTTTGCCCAAACCCTTTCTGCAGTTTCCAAAATTTCCCAAACATCCCAAATTCAACGCTTGACCAATATTTTAGAGCCAAATTCTGGCTCTCTGCACGTATTCGCAGTTTGAAATTACGACTTTTTATACCGAAAATATACCAATTACTGAGAGCGGAGATGTATCACATTTTGCCCAAACCCTTCCTACAGTTTTCAAAATATCCCAAACATCCAAAATTTGACCCTTGAGAATTATTTTGGAGCCAAATTCTGCTTCTCTGCACGTATTCGTTGTTTGAAATTACGAATTTTTATCCCAAACATCTCAAATTTGACGCTTGAAAATATGCTAATTATTGAAAGCAGCGATGGATCAAATTTTGCCCAAACCCTCCCTGCAGTTTTCAAAATATCTCAAACATCCAAAATTCGACGCTTGAGCCATATTTTGGAGCCAAATTCGGGCTCTCTGCACGTATTCGCAGTTTGAAATTATTTAATTTTCTACGAAAATATGCCAATTACTGAGAGCGACGATGGGTCACATTTTGCCCAAACCCCCCTGCAGTTTTCAAAATATTCCAAACATCCCAAATTCGACCCATGAGCTATATTTTTGAGCCAAATTCTCTCTCTTTCTGCACGTATTCGCAGTTTGAAATTGGGACATTTTATACCAAAAATATGCCAATTACTGAGTGCGGCGGTGGATCGTATTTTGCCCAAGTCCTCCCTGCAGTTTTCAAAATATCCCAAACATCCCAAATTCGACCCTTCAGCCATATTTTGGAGCCAAATTCTGGCTCTCTGCACATATTCGCAGTTTAAAATTACGATATTTTATACCAAAAATATGTCAATTACTGAAAGCGGCGATAGATCACATTTTGCCCAAATCCCCCCTGCAGTTTTCAAATATAACAAACATCCCAAATTCAACGCTTGAGCATATTTTGGAGGAAAATTCTGGCTCTCTGCACGTATTCGCCGTTTGAAATTACGACTTTTTATACTGAAAATATGCCAATTACTTTGAGCGGCGATCGGTCACATTTTGCCCAAACCCCGCCATGCTGTTTTCAAAATATCGCAAACATTCCAAATTCGACGCTTGAGCCGAATTTTGGAGCAAAATTGTGTATCTCTGCGCGTATTAGCTGTTTGAAATTTTTACTTTTTTTTTACCGAAAAATTGCCAATTACTGTGAGAGGCGAAGGGTCATATTTTGCCCAAAACCCCCTGTAGTTTTCAAAATATCCCAAACATCCCAAATTCCACCCTTGAGCCATATTTTGGAGGCAAATTCTGGCTCTCTGCACGTATTCGCAGACTAAATTATGACATTTTATATCGAAAATATGCCAATTGTTGAGAGCGGCGATGGATCACATTTTGCCCAAACCCTTCTTGCAATTTTCAAAATATCCAAAACATCCCAAATTCGACGCTTCAGCCATATTTTGGAGCCAAATTGTTGCTCTCTGCACGTATTAGCATTTTGAAATTTCGACTTTTTATTCTAAAATAATGCCAATTACTCTGAGCTACGAAAGGTCGCATTTTGCCCAAAACACCCTGCAGTTTTCAAAATATCCCAATTATCCCAAATTCCATCCTTGAGCCAAATTTCGGAGCCAAATTCTGGCGCTCAGCACGTATTCGCAGTTTTACATTAGGATTTTTTATACAGAAAATATGCCAATTACTTAGAGAAGCGATGGATCACATTTTGCCTAAACCCTCCTTGCAGTTTTCAAAATATCCAAAACATACCAAATTTGACCCTTGAGCCATATTTTGGAGCTAATTTCTGGCTCTCTGCACGTATTCGCAGTTTGAAATTACGAATTTTTATCCCAATTATCCCAAATTTGACGGTTGAAAATATGCCAATTACTGAAAGAAGCGATGGGTCACATTTTGCCCAAACCCCCCTGCAGTTTGCAAAATATCCCAAACATCCCAAATTCGAACCTTGAGCCTTATTTTGGAGCCAAATTCTGGCTTTCTGCGCGTATTCGCAGTATGAAATTACGATTTTTTATACCGAAAACATGACAATTACTGAAAGCAGCGATGGATCACATTTTGCCCAAACCCTCCCTGCAGTTTTCAAAATATCCAAAACATCCGAAATTCGACGCTTGAGCAATATTTTGGAGCCAAATTGGGGCTCTCTGCACGTATTCGCAGTTTAAAATTATTTAATTTTATACCGAAAATATGCCAATTACTGAGAGCGACGATTGGTCACATTTTGCCCAAACCCCCCTGTAGTTTTCAAAATATACAAAACATCCTAACTTCGACCCATGAGCTATATTTTGATGCCAAATTTTTGCTCTCTGAACGTATTCGCAGTTTGAACTTACAACATTTTATACCGAAAATATGCCAATTACTGAGTGCGGTGATGGATCACATTTTGCCCGAGCACTCCCTGCAGTTTTCAAAATATCCCAAACATCTCAAATTCTACCATTGAGCCTTATTTTGGCGCCAAATTTTGGCTTTCTGCATGTATTCGCAGTATGAAATTACGGCTTTTTATATCGAAAATATGCCAATTACTGAAAGCGGCAATGGATCACATTTTGCCGAAACCCCCTCTGCAGTTTTAAAATTATCCTAAACATCCCAAATTAGATCCTTGAGCCATATTTTGGAGCCGAATTCTTGCTCTCTGCACATATTCGCAGTTTGAAATTACGACAATTTATATCGAAAATATGTCAATACTTGCTACCAGCGATAGGTCACATTTTGTCTTAACCCCCCCCCCCTGCAGTTTTCAAAATATCCCAAACATCCCAAATTCGACGCTTGAGCCATATTTTGGAGCAAAAATGTGGCTCTCTGCACGTATTAGCTGTTTGAAATTTTGACTTTTTATGCCGAAATAATGCCAATTACTGTGAGCAGCGAAAGGTCATATTTTGCCCAAAACCCCCTGTAGTTTTCAAAATATCCCAAACATCCCAAATTCCACCCTTGAGTCATATTTTAGAGACAAATTCTGGCTCTCTGCACGAATTCGCAGTTTAAATTATGACATTTTATACCGAAAATATGCCAATTACTGAGAGCAACGATGGATCACATTTTGCCCAAACCCTTCTTGCAGTTTTCAAAATATCCAAAACATCCCAAATTCGACGCTTCAGCCATATTTTGGAGCCAAATTCTGGCTCTCTGCATGTATTCGCAGTTTGAAATTACGAGATTTTAAACCAAAAATATTCCAATTACTGCAAGTGGCGATGGATCATATTCTGCCCACACCCTCCTTGCAGTTTTCAAAATATCCCAAACATCCCAAATTCGACGCTTGAGCTATATTTTAGAGCCAAATTCTGGCTCTCTGCACGTATTCGCAGTTTAAAATTATGACTTTTTATACCAAAAATATGCCAATTACTGAAAGCGGCGATGGATCAAATTTTGCCCAAACCCTCCCTGCAGTTTCCAAAATTTCCCAAACATCCCAAGTTCAACGCTTGACCCATATTTTAGAGCCAAATTCTGGCTCTCTGCACGTATTCGCAGTTTGAAATTACGACTTTTTATACCGAAAATATGCCAATTACTGAGAGCGGAGATGTATCACATTTTGCCCAAACCCTTCCTGCAGTTTTCAAAATATCCCAAACATCCAAAATTTGACCCTTGAGAATTATTTTGGAGCCAAATTCTGCTTCTCTGCGCGTATTCGTTGTTTGACATTACGAATTTTTATCCCAAACATCTCAAATTTGACGCTTGAAAATATGCTAATTATTGAAAGCAGCGATGGGTAACATTTTGCCCAAACCCTCCGGCAGTTTGCAAAATACCCCAATCATCCCAAATTTGACGTTTGAGCCATATTTTGGAGCCAAAATCTGGCTCTCTGTGCGTATTAGCTGTTTGAAATTACGACTTTTTATACCGAAAACATGAAAATTACTGAAAGCGGCGATGGATAAAATTTGCCCAAACCCTCCCTGCAGTTTTCAAAATATCCCAAACATCCGAAATTCGACGCTTGAGCCATATTTTGGAGCCAAATTCGGGCTCTCTGCTCGTATTCGCAGTTTGAAATTATTTCATTTTCTATGAAAATATGCCAATTACTGAGAGCGACGATGGGTCACATTTTGCCTAAACCCCCCTGCAGTTATCAAAATATCCCAAGTATCCCAAATTTGACCCTTGAGCTATATTTTGGAGCCAAATTCTCTTTCTCTGCACGTATTCGCAGTTTGAAATTGGGACATTTTATACCGAAATAATGCCAATTACTGAGTGCGGCGTTGGATCGTATTTTGCCCACGTCCTCCCTGCAGTTTTCAAAATATCCCAAACATCCCAAATTCGACCCTTCAGCCATATTTTGGAGCCAAATTCTGGCTCTCTGCACATATTCTCAGTTTAAAATTACGACATTTTATACCAAAAATATGTCAATTACTGAGAGCGGCGATAGATCACATTTTGCCCAAAACCTCCCTGCAGTTTCCAAAATTTCCCAAACATCCCAAATTCAATGCTTGACCCATATTTTGGAGCCAAATTCTGGCTCTCTGCACGTATTCGCAGTTTGAAATTACTACTTTTTAAACCGAAAGTATGCCAATTACTAAGAGCGGCGATGGATCACATTTTGCCCAAACCCTCCCTGCAGTTTTCAAAATATCCCAAACATCCAAAATTCGACCCTTGAGAATTATTTTGGAGCCAAATTCTTCCTCTCTGCACGTATTCGTTGTTTGAAATTACGACTTTTTATCCCAAACATCCCAAATTTGACGCTTGAAAATATGCTAATTATTGAAAGCAGCGATGGGTCACATTTTGCCCAAACCCCCCGGCAGTTTGCAAAATATCCCAAACATCAAAAATTTGACCTTTGAGCAATATTTTGGAGCCAAAATCTGGCTCTCTGCGCGTATTCGCAGTTTGAAATTACGACTTTTATAACGAAAACATGAAAATTACTGAAAGCGGCGATGGATCACATTTTGTCCAAATCTTCCCTGCAGTTTTCAAAATATCCAAAACATCCAAAATTCGACGCTTGAGCCGCTTGAGCCAAATTGTGGCTCTCTGCACGTATTCGCAGTTTGAAATTATTTCATTTTCTACGAAAATATGCCAATTACTGAGAGCGACGATGGGTCACATTTTGCCCAAACCCCCCTGCAGTTTTCAAAATATCCCAAACATCCCAAATTCGACCCATGAGCTATATTTTTGAGGCAAATTCTCTCTCTTTCTGCACGTATTCGCAGTTTGAAATTGGGACATTTTATACCAAAAATATGCCAATTACTGAGTGCGGCGGTGGATCGTATTTTGCCCATGTCCTCCCTGCAGTTTTCAAAATATCCCAAACATCCCAAATTCGACCCTTCAGCTATATTTTGGAGCCAAATTCTGGCTCTCTGCACATATTCGCAGTTTAAAATTATGATATTTTATACCAAAAATATGTCAATTACTAAAAGCGGCGATAGATCACATTTTGCCCAAATCCCCCCCTGCAGTTTTCAAAATATCCCAAACATCCCAAATTCAACGCTTGAGCATATTTTGGAGAAAAATTCTGGCTCTCTGCACATATTCGCCGTTTGAAATTACGACTTTTTATACCGAAAAAATGCCAATTACTGAGAGCGACGATTGGTCACATTTTGCCCAAACCCCCCTGTAGTTTTCAAAATATTCCAAACATCCTAACTTCGACCCATGAGCTATATTTTGATGCCAAATTTTTGCTCTCTGAACGTATTCGCAGTTTGAACTTACAACATTTTATACCGAAAATATGCCAATTACTGAGTGCGGTGATGGATCACATTTTGCCCGAGCACTCCCTGCAGTTTTCAAAATATCCCAAACATCTCAAATTCTACCATTGAGCCTTATTTTGGCGCCAAATTTTGGCTTTCTGCATGTATTCGCAGTATGAAATTACGGCTTTTTATATCGAAAATATGCCAATTACTGAAAGCGGCAATGGATCACATTTTGCCGAAACCCCCTCTGCAGTTTTAAAATTATCCCAAACATCCCAAATTAGATCCTTGAGCCATATTTTGGAGCCGAATTCTTGCTCTCTGCACATATTCGCAGTTTGAAATTACGACAATTTATATCGAAAATATGTCAATACTTGCTACCAGCGATAGGTCACATTTTGTCTTAACCCCCCCCTGCAGTTTTCAAAATATCCCAAACATCCCAAATTCGACGCTTGAGCCATATTTTGGAGCAAAAATGTGGCTCTCTGCACGTATTAGCTGTTTGAAATTTTGACTTTTTATGCCGAAATAATGCCAATTACTGTGAGCAGCGAAAGGTCATATTTTGCCCAAAACCCCCTGTAGTTTTCAAAATATCCCAAACATCCCAAATTCCACCCTTGAGTCATATTTTAGAGACAAATTCTGGCTCTCTGCACGAATTCGCAGTTTAAATTATGACATTTTATACCGAAAATATGCCAATTACTGAGAGCAACGATGGATCACATTTTGCCCAAACCCTTCTTGCAGTTTTCAAAATATCCAAAACATCCCAAATTCGACGCTTCAGCCATATTTTGGAGCCAAATTCTGGCTCTCTGCATGTATTCGCAGTTTGAAATTACGAGATTTTAAACCAAAAATATTCCAATTACTGCAAGTGGCGATGGATCATATTCTGCCCACACCCTCCTTGCAGTTTTCAAAATATCCCAAACATCCCAAATTCGACGCTTGAGCTATATTTTAGAGCCAAATTCTGGCTCTCTGCACGTATTCGCAGTTTAAAATTATGACTTTTTATACCAAAAATATGCCAATTACTGAAAGCGGCGATGGATCAAATTTTGCCCAAACCCTCCCTGCAGTTTCCAAAATTTCCCAAACATCCCAAGTTCAACGCTTGACCCATATTTTAGAGCCAAATTCTGGCTCTCTGCACGTATTCGCAGTTTGAAATTACGACTTTTTATACCGAAAATATGCCAATTACTGAGAGCGGAGATGTATCACATTTTGCCCAAACCCTTCCTGCAGTTTTCAAAATATCCCAAACATCCAAAATTTGACCCTTGAGAATTATTTTGGAGCCAAATTCTGCTTCTCTGCACGTATTCGTTGTTTGACATTACGAATTTTTATCCCAAACATCTCAAATTTGACGCTTGAAAATATGCTAATTATTGAAAGCAGCGATGGGTAACATTTTGCCCAAACCCTCCGGCAGTTTGCAAAATACCCCAAACATCCCAAATTTGACGTTTGAGCCATATTTTGGAGCCAAAATCTGGCTCTCTGTGCGTATTCGCTGTTTGAAATTACGACTTTTTATACCGAAAACATGAAAATTACTGAAAGCGGCGATGGATAAAATTTGCCCAAACCCTCCCTGCAGTTTTCAAAATATCCCAAACATCCGAAATTCGACGCTTGAGCCATATTTTGGAGCCAAATTCGGGCTCTCTGCTCGTATTCGCAGTTTGAAATTATTTCATTTTCTATGAAAATATGCCAATTACTGAGAGCGACGATGGGTCACATTTTGCCTAAACCCCCCTGCAGTTATCAAAATATCCCAAGTATCCCAAATTTGACCCTTGAGCTATATTTTGGAGCCAAATTCTCTTTCTCTGCACGTATTCGCAGTTTGAAATTGGGACATTTTATACCGAAATAATGCCAATTACTGAGTGCGGCGATGGATCGTATTTTGCCCACGTCCTCCCTGCAGTTTTCAAAATATCCCAAACATCCCAAATTCGACCCTTCAGCCATATTTTGGAGCCAAATTCTGGCTCTCTGCACATATTCTCAGTTTAAAATTACGACATTTTATACCAAAAATATGTCAATTACTGAGAGCGGCGATAGATCACATTTTGCCCAAAACCTCCCTGCAGTTTCCAAAATTTCCCAAACATCCCAAATTCAATGCTTGACCCATATTTTGGAGCCAAATTCTGGCTCTCTGCACGTATTCGCAGTTTGAAATTACTACTTTTTAAACCGAAAGTATGCCAATTACTGAGAGCGGCGATGGATCACATTTTGCCCAAACCCTCCCTGCAGTTTTCAAAATATCCCAAACATCCAAAATTCGACCCTTGAGAATTATTTTGGAGCCAAATTCTTCCTCTCTGCACGTATTCGTTGTTTGAAATTACGACTTTTTATCCCAAACATCCCAAATTTGACGCTTGAAAATATGCTAATTATTGAAAGCAGCGATGGGTCACATTTTGCCCAAACCCCCCGGCAGTTTGCAAAATATCCCAAACATCAAAAATTTGACCTTTGAGCAATATTTTGGAGCCAAAATCTGGCTCTCTGCGCGTATTCGCAGTTTGAAATTACGACTTTTATAACGAAAACATGAAAATTACTGAAAGCGGCGATGGATCACATTTTGTCCAAATCTTCCCTGCAGTTTTCAAAATATCCAAAACATCCAAAATTCGACGCTTGAGCCGCTTGAGCCAAATTGTGGCTCTCTGCACGTATTCGCAGTTTGAAATTATTTCATTTTCTACGAAAATATGCCAATTACTGAGAGCGACGATGGGTCACATTTTGCCCAAACCCCCCTGCAGTTTTCAAAATATCCCAAACATCCCAAATTCGACCCATGAGCTATATTTTTGAGGCAAATTCTCTCTCTTTCTGCACGTATTCGCAGTTTGAAATTGGGACATTTTATACCAAAAATATGCCAATTACTGAGTGCGGCGGTGGATCGTATTTTGCCCATGTCCTCCCTGCAGTTTTCAAAATATCCCAAACATCCCAAATTCGACCCTTCAGCTATATTTTGGAGCCAAATTCTGGCTCTCTGCACATATTCGCAGTTTAAAATTATGATATTTTATACCAAAAATATGTCAATTACTAAAAGCGGCGATAGATCACATTTTGCCCAAATCCCCCCTGCAGTTTTCAAAATATCCCAAACATCCCAAATTCAACGCTTGAGCATATTTTGGAGGAAAATTCTGGCTCTCTGCACATATTCGCCGTTTGAAATTACGACTTTTTATACCGAAAAAATGCCAATTACTGAGAGCGACGATTGGTCACATTTTGCCCAAACCCCCCTGTAGTTTTCAAAATATTCCAAACATCCTAACTTCGACCCATGAGCTATATTTTGATGCCAAATTTTTGCTCTCTGAACGTATTCGCAGTTTGAACTTACAACATTTTATACCGAAAATATGCCAATTACTGAGTGCGGCGATGGATCACATTTTGCCCAAGCACTCCCTGCAGTTTTCAAAATATCCCAAACATCTCAAATTCGACCCTTGAGCCATATTTTGGCGCCAAATTTTGGCTTTCTGCATGTATTCGCAGTATGAAATTACGGCTTTTTATACCGAAAATATGCCAATTACTGAAAGCGGCGATGGATCACATTTTGCCGAAACCCCCTCTGCAGTTTTATAATTATCCCAAACATCCCAAATTAGACCCTTGAGCCATATTTTGGAGCCAAATTCTTGCTCTCTGCACATATTCGCAGTTTGAAATTACGACAATTAATATCGAAAATATGTCAATACTTGCTAGCAGCGATAGGTCACATTTTGTCTAAACCCCCCCTGCAGTTTTCAAAATATCCCAAACATCCCAAATTCGACGCTTGAGCCATATTTTGGAGCAAAAATGTGGCTCTCTGCACGTATTAGCTGTTTGAAATTTTGACTTTTTATGCCGAAATAATGTCTATTACTGTGAGCAGCGAAAGGTCATATTTTGCCCAAAAACCCCCCTGCAGTTTTCAAAATATCCCAAACATCCCAAATTCGACCCTTCAGCTATATTTTGGAGCCAAATTCTGGCTCTCTGCACATATTCGCAGTTTAAAATTATGATATTTTATACCAAAAATATGTCAATTACTGAAAGCGGCGATAGATCACATTTTGCCCAAATCCCCCCTGCAGTTTTCAAAATATCCCAAACATCCCAAATTCAACGCTTGAGCATATTTTGGAGGAAAATTCTGGCTCTCTGCACATATTCGCCGTTTGAAATTACGACTTTTTATTCCGAAAAAATGCCAATTACTTTGAGCGGCGATCGGTCACATTTTGCCTAAACCTCGCCATGCTGTTTTCAAAATATCGCAAACATTCCAAATTCGACGCTTGAGCCGAATTTTGGAGCAAAATTGTGGATCTCTGCACGTATTAGCTGTTTGAAATTTTTACTTTTTTTACCGAAATAATGCCAATTACTGTGAGAGGCGAAGGGTCATATTTTGCCCAAAACCCCCTGTAGTTTTCAAAATATCCCAAACATCCCAAATTCCACCCTTGAGCCATATTTTGGAGGCAAATTCTGGCTCTCTGCACGTATTCGCCGTTTAAATTTTGACATTTTATATCGAAAATATGCCAATTTTTGAGAGCGGCGATGGATCATATTTTGCACAATCCCTTCTAGCAATTTTCAAAATATCCAAAACATCCCAAATTCGATGCTTCAGCCATATTTTGGAGCCAAATTGTTGCTCTCTGCACGTATTAGCATTTTGAAATTTCGACTTTTTATTCCGAAATAATGCCAATTACTGTGAGCTACGAAAGGTCGCTTTTTGCCCAAAACACCCTGCAGTTTTCAAAATATCCCAATTATCCCAAATTCCACCCTTGAGCCAAATTTCGGAGCCAAATTCTGGCGCTCCGCACGTATTCGCAGTTTTACATTAGGATTTTTTATACAGAAAATATGCCAATTACTTAGACAAGCGATGGATCACATTTTGCCTAAACCCTCCTTGCAGTTTTCAAAATATCCAAAACATCCCAAATTCGACCCTTGAGCCATATTTTGGAACTAATTTCTGGCTCTCTGCACGTATTCGCAGTTTGAAATTACGATTTTTTATACTGAAAACATGACAATTACTGAACGCAGCGATGGATCGCATTTTGCCCAAACCCTCCCTGCAGTTTTCAAAATATCCAAAACATCCCAAATTCGACGCTTGAGCAATATTTTGGAGCCAAATTGGGGCTCTCTGCACGTATTCGCAGTTTAAAATTATTTCATTTTATACCGAAAATATGCCAATTACTGAGAGCGACGATTGGTCACATTTTGCCCAAACCCCCCTGTAGTTTTCAAAATATACCAAACATCCTAACTTCGACCCATGAGCTATATTTTGATGCCAATTTTTTGCTCTCTGAACGTATTCGCAGTTTGAACTTACAACATTTTATACCGAAAATATGCCAATTACTGAGTGCGGCGATGGATCACATTTTGCCCAAGCACTCCCTGCAGTTTTCAAAATATCCCAAACATCTCAAATTCGACCCTTGAGCCATATTTTGGCGCCAAATTTTGGCTTTCTGCATGTATTCGCAGTATGAAATTACGGCTTTTTATACCGAAAATATGCCAATTACTGAAAGCGGCGATGGATCACATTTTGCCGAAACCCCCTCTGCAGTTTTATAATTATCCCAAACATCCCAAATTAGACCCTTGAGCCATATTTTGGAGCCAAATTCTTGCTCTCTGCACATATTCGCAGTTTGAAATTACGACAATTTATATCGAAAATATGTCAATACTTGCTAGCAGCGATAGGTCACATTTTGTCTAAACCCCCCCTGCAGTTTTCAAAATATCCCAAACATCCCAAATTCGACGCTTGAGCCATATTTTGGAGCAAAAATGTGGCTCTCTGCACGTATTAGCTGTTAGAAATTTTGACTTTTTATGCCGAAATAATGTCTATTACTGTGAGCAGCGAAAGGTCATATTTTGCCCAAAAACCCCCCTGCAGTTTTCAAAATATCCCAAACATCCCAAATTTCACCCTTGAGCTATATTTTGGAGGCAAACTCTGGCTCTATGCACTTATTCGCAGTTAAACTTAGGACATTTTATACCGAAAATATGCCAATTACTGAGAGCGGCGATGGATCACTGTTTGCCCAAACCCTCCTTGCAGTTTTCAAAATATCCAAAACATCCTAAATTCGACGTTTGAGCCATATTTTGGAGCCAAATTGTGGCTCTCTGCACGTATTAGCAGTATGAAATTTCGAGTTTTTTATCCCGAAATAATGCCAATTACTGTTAGCGGCGAAAGGTCACATTTTGCCCAAAACCCCCTGCAGTTTTCAAAATATCCCAATTATCCCAAATTCCACCCTTGAGCCAAATTTTGGAGCCAAATTGTGGCTCTCTGCACGTATTCGCAGTTTTACATTAGGATTTTTTATTCAGAAAATATGCCAATTACTTAGAGCGGCGATGGACCACATTTTGCCTAAACCCTCCTGCAGTTTTCAAAATATCCAAAACATCCCAATTTTGCCCAAACCCTCTCTGCAGTTTTTAAATTATCCCAAACATCCCAAATTCGACAATTGAGCCATATTTTGGAGCCAAATTCTGGCTCTCTGCACGCATTCGCATTTTGAAATTACGACTTTTTATACCGAAAATATGCCAATTACTGAGAGCAGCGATGGATCACATTTTACCCAAACCCTCCCAGCAGTTTTTAAAAAATCGAAAACATTCCAAATTCGACCCTTGAGGATTATTTTGGAACCAAATTTTGTCTTTCTGCTTGTATTCGCAGTTTGAAATTACGACTTTTTATACCGAAAATATGCCAATTACTGAAAGCAGCGATGGATCAAATTTTGCACAAACCCTCTCTGCAGTTTTTAAATTATCCCAAACATCCCAAATTCGACAATTGAACCATATTTTGGAGCCAAATTCTGGCTCTCTGCACATATTCGCAGTTTGAAATTACAACATTTTATATCGAAAATATGTCAATACCTGCTACCAGCGATAGGTCACATTTTGCCCAAACCCCCCCTGCAGTTTTCAAAATATCCCAAACATCCAAATTCGACGCTTGAGCCATATTTTGAAGCTAAATTAGGGCTCTCTGCACGTATTCACAGTTTGAAATTTCGTCTTTTTAAATTGAAAATATGCCAATTACTGAGAGCGGCGATGGATCACATTTTGCCCAAACCCTCCCTGCAGTTTTCAAAATATAGCAAACATCCCAAATTCGACGCTTGAGCCATATTTTGGAGCCAAATTCGGGCTCTCTGCTCGTATTCGCAGTTTGAAATTATTTCATTTTCTATGAAAATATGCCAATTACTGAGAGCGACGATGGGTCACATTTTGCCTAAACCCCCCTGCAGTTATCAAAATATCCCAAGTATCCCAAATTTGACCCTTGAGCTATATTTTGGAGCCAAATTCTCTTTCTCTGCACGTATTCGCAGTTTGAAATTGGGACATTTTATACCGAAATAATGCCAATTACTGAGTGCGGCGATGGATCACATTTTGCCCAAACCCTCCCTGCAGTTTTCAAAATATCCCAAACATCCAAAATTCGACCCTTGAGAATTATTTTGGAGCCAAATTCTTCCTCTCTGCACGTATTCGTTGTTTGAAATTACGACTTTTTATCCCAAACATCCCAAATTTGACGCTTGAAAATATGCTAATTATTGAAAGCAGCGATGGGTCACATTTTGCCCAAACCCCCCGGCAGTTTGCAAAATATCCCAAACATCAAAAATTTGACCTTTGAGCAATATTTTGGAGCCAAAATCTGGCTCTCTGCGCGTATTCGCAGTTTGAAATTACGACTTTTATAACGAAAACATGAAAATTACTGAAAGCGGCGATGGATCACATTTTGTCCAAATCTTCCCTGCAGTTTTCAAAATATCCAAAACATCCAAAATTCGACGCTTGAGCCGCTTGAGCCAAATTGTGGCTCTCTGCACGTATTCGCAGTTTGAAATTATTTCATTTTCTACGAAAATATGCCAATTACTGAGAGCGACGATGGGTCACATTTTGCCCAAACCCCCCTGCAGTTTTCAAAATATCCCAAACATCCCAAATTCGACCCATGAGCTATATTTTTGAGGCAAATTCTCTCTCTTTCTGCACGTATTCGCAGTTTGAAATTGGGACATTTTATACCAAAAATATGCCAATTACTGAGTGCGGCGGTGGATCGTATTTTGCCCATGTCCTCCCTGCAGTTTTCAAAATATCCCAAACATCCCAAATTCGACCCTTCAGCTATATTTTGGAGCCAAATTCTGGCTCTCTGCACATATTCGCAGTTTAAAATTATGATATTTTATACCAAAAATATGTCAATTACTAAAAGCGGCGATAGATCACATTTTGCCCAAATCCCCCCCTGCAGTTTTCAAAATATCCCAAACATCCCAAATTCAACGCTTGAGCATATTTTGGAGAAAAATTCTGGCTCTCTGCACATATTCGCCGTTTGAAATTACGACTTTTTATACCGAAAAAATGCCAATTACTGAGAGCGACGATTGGTCACATTTTGCCCAAACCCCCCTGTAGTTTTCAAAATATTCCAAACATCCTAACTTCGACCCATGAGCTATATTTTGATGCCAAATTTTTGCTCTCTGAACGTATTCGCAGTTTGAACTTACAACATTTTATACCGAAAATATGCCAATTACTGAGTGCGGTGATGGATCACATTTTGCCCGAGCACTCCCTGCAGTTTTCAAAATATCCCAAACATCTCAAATTCTACCATTGAGCCTTATTTTGGCGCCAAATTTTGGCTTTCTGCATGTATTCGCAGTATGAAATTACGGCTTTTTATATCGAAAATATGCCAATTACTGAAAGCGGCAATGGATCACATTTTGCCGAAACCCCCTCTGCAGTTTTAAAATTATCCCAAACATCCCAAATTAGATCCTTGAGCCATATTTTGGAGCCGAATTCTTGCTCTCTGCACATATTCGCAGTTTGAAATTACGACAATTTATATCGAAAATATGTCAATACTTGCTACCAGCGATAGGTCACATTTTGTCTTAACCCCCCCCCCTGCAGTTTTCAAAATATCCCAAACATCCCAAATTCGACGCTTGAGCCATATTTTGGAGCAAAAATGTGGCTCTCTGCACGTATTAGCTGTTTGAAATTTTGATTTTTATGCCGAAATAATGCCAATTACTGTGAGCAGCGAAAGGTCATATTTTGCCCAAAACCCCCTGTAGTTTTCAAAATATCCCAAACATCCCAAATTCCACCCTTGAGTCATATTTTAGAGACAAATTCTGGCTCTCTGCACGAATTCGCAGTTTAAATTATGACATTTTATACCGAAAATATGCCAATTACTGAGAGCAACGATGGATCACATTTTGCCCAAACCCTTCTTGCAGTTTTCAAAATATCCAAAACATCCCAAATTCGACGCTTCAGCCATATTTTGGAGCCAAATTCTGGCTCTCTGCATGTATTCGCAGTTTGAAATTACGAGATTTTAAACCAAAAATATTCCAATTACTGCAAGTGGCGATGGATCATATTCTGCCCACACCCTCCTTGCAGTTTTCAAAATATCCCAAACATCCCAAATTCGACGCTTGAGCTATATTTTAGAGCCAAATTCTGGCTCTCTGCACGTATTCGCAGTTTAAAATTATGACTTTTTATACCAAAAATATGCCAATTACTGAAAGCGGCGATGGATCAAATTTTGCCCAAACCCTCCCTGCAGTTTCCAAAATTTCCCAAACATCCCAAGTTCAACGCTTGACCCATATTTTAGAGCCAAATTCTGGCTCTCTGCACGTATTCGCAGTTTGAAATTACGACTTTTTATACCGAAAATATGCCAATTACTGAGAGCGGAGATGTATCACATTTTGCCCAAACCCTTCCTGCAGTTTTCAAAATATCCCAAACATCCAAAATTTGACCCTTGAGAATTATTTTGGAGCCAAATTCTGCTTCTCTGCACGTATTCGTTGTTTGACATTACGAATTTTTATCCCAAACATCTCAAATTTGACGCTTGAAAATATGCTAATTATTGAAAGCAGCGATGGGTAACATTTTGCCCAAACCCTCCGGCAGTTTGCAAAATACCCCAAACATCCCAAATTTGACGTTTGAGCCATATTTTGGAGCCAAAATCTGGCTCTCTGTGCGTATTCGCTGTTTGAAATTACGACTTTTTATACCGAAAACATGAAAATTACTGAAAGCGGCGATGGATAAAATTTGCCCAAACCCTCCCTGCAGTTTTCAAAATATCCCAAACATCCGAAATTCGACGCTTGAGCCATATTTTGGAGCCAAATTCGGGCTCTCTGCTCGTATTCGCAGTTTGAAATTATTTCATTTTCTATGAAAATATGCCAATTACTGAGAGCGACGATGGGTCACATTTTGCCTAAACCCCCCTGCAGTTATCAAAATATCCCAAGTATCCCAAATTTGACCCTTGAGCTATATTTTGGAGCCAAATTCTCTTTCTCTGCACGTATTCGCAGTTTGAAATTGGGACATTTTATACCGAAATAATGCCAATTACTGAGTGCGGCGATGGATCGTATTTTGCCCACGTCCTCCCTGCAGTTTTCAAAATATCCCAAACATCCCAAATTCGACCCTTCAGCCATATTTTGGAGCCAAATTCTGGCTCTCTGCACATATTCTCAGTTTAAAATTACGACATTTTATACCAAAAATATGTCAATTACTGAGAGCGGCGATAGATCACATTTTGCCCAAAACCTCCCTGCAGTTTCCAAAATTTCCCAAACATCCCAAATTCAATGCTTGACCCATATTTTGGAGCCAAATTCTGGCTCTCTGCACGTATTCGCAGTTTGAAATTACTACTTTTTAAACCGAAAGTATGCCAATTACTGAGAGCGGCGATGGATCACATTTTGCCCAAACCCTCCCTGCAGTTTTCAAAATATCCCAAACATCCAAAATTCGACCCTTGAGAATTATTTTGGAGCCAAATTCTTCCTCTCTGCACGTATTCGTTGTTTGAAATTACGACTTTTTATCCCAAACATCCCAAATTTGACGCTTGAAAAAATGCTAATTATTGAAAGCAGCGATGGGTCACATTTTGCCCAAACCCCCCGGCAGTTTGCAAAATATCCCAAACATCAAAAATTTGACCTTTGAGCAATATTTTGGAGCCAAAATCTGGCTCTCTGCGCGTATTCGCAGTTTGAAATTACGACTTTTATAACGAAAACATGAAAATTACTGAAAGCGGCGATGGATCACATTTTGTCCAAATCTTCCCTGCAGTTTTCAAAATATCCAAAACATCCAAAATTCGACGCTTGAGCCGCTTGAGCCAAATTGTGGCTCTCTGCACGTATTCGCAGTTTGAAATTATTTCATTTTCTACGAAAATATGCCAATTACTGAGAGCGACGATGGGTCACATTTTGCCCAAACCCCCCTGCAGTTTTCAAAATATCCCAAACATCCCAAATTCGACCCATGAGCTATATTTTTGAGGCAAATTCTCTCTCTTTCTGCACGTATTCGCAGTTTGAAATTGGGACATTTTATACCAAAAATATGCCAATTACTGAGTGCGGCGGTGGATCGTATTTTGCCCATGTCCTCCCTGCAGTTTTCAAAATATCCCAAACATCCCAAATTCGACCCTTCAGCTATATTTTGGAGCCAAATTCTGGCTCTCTGCACATATTCGCAGTTTAAAATTATGATATTTTATACCAAAAATATGTCAATTACTAAAAGCGGCGATAGATCACATTTTGCCCAAATCCCCCCTGCAGTTTTCAAAATATCCCAAACATCCCAAATTCAACGCTTGAGCATATTTTGGAGGAAAATTCTGGCTCTCTGCACATATTCGCCGTTTGAAATTACGACTTTTTATACCGAAAAAATGCCAATTACTGAGAGCGACGATTGGTCACATTTTGCCCAAACCCCCCTGTAGTTTTCAAAATATTCCAAACATCCTAACTTCGACCCATGAGCTATATTTTGATGCCAAATTTTTGCTCTCTGAACGTATTCGCAGTTTGAACTTACAACATTTTATACCGAAAATATGCCAATTACTGAGTGCGGCGATGGATCACATTTTGCCCAAGCACTCCCTGCAGTTTTCAAAATATCCCAAACATCTCAAATTCGACCCTTGAGCCATATTTTGGCGCCAAATTTTGGCTTTCTGCATGTATTCGCAGTATGAAATTACGGCTTTTTATACCGAAAATATGCCAATTACTGAAAGCGGCGATGGATCACATTTTGCCGAAACCCCCTCTGCAGTTTTATAATTATCCCAAACATCCCAAATTAGACCCTTGAGCCATATTTTGGAGCCAAATTCTTGCTCTCTGCACATATTCGCAGTTTGAAATTACGACAATTAATATCGAAAATATGTCAATACTTGCTAGCAGCGATAGGTCACATTTTGTCTAAACCCCCCCTGCAGTTTTCAAAATATCCCAAACATCCCAAATTCGACGCTTGAGCCATATTTTGGAGCAAAAATGTGGCTCTCTGCACGTATTAGCTGTTTGAAATTTTGACTTTTTATGCCGAAATAATGTCTATTACTGTGAGCAGCGAAAGGTCATATTTTGCCCAAAAACCCCCCTGCAGTTTTCAAAATATCCCAAACATCCCAAATTCGACCCTTCAGCTATATTTTGGAGCCAAATTCTGGCTCTCTGCACATATTCGCAGTTTAAAATTATGATATTTTATACCAAAAATATGTCAATTACTGAAAGCGGCGATAGATCACATTTTGCCCAAATCCCCCCTGCAGTTTTCAAAATATCCCAAACATCCCAAATTCAACGCTTGAGCATATTTTGGAGGAAAATTCTGGCTCTCTGCACATATTCGCCGTTTGAAATTACGACTTTTTATTCCGAAAAAATGCCAATTACTTTGAGCGGCGATCGGTCACATTTTGCCTAAACCCCGCCATGCTGTTTTCAAAATATCGCAAACATTCCAAATTCGACGCTTGAGCCGAATTTTGGAGCAAAATTGTGGATCTCTGCACGTATTAGCTGTTTGAAATTTTTACTTTTTTTACCGAAATAATGCCAATTACTGTGAGAGGCGAAGGGTCATATTTTGCCCAAAACCCCCTGTAGTTTTCAAAATATCCCAAACATCCCAAATTCCACCCTTGAGCCATATTTTGGAGGCAAATTCTGGCTCTCTGCACGTATTCGCCGTTTAAATTATGACATTTTATATCGAAAATATGCCAATTTTTGAGAGCGGCGATGGATCATATTTTGCACAATTCCTTCTAGCAATTTTCAAAATATCCAAAACATCCCAAATTCGATGCTTCAGCCATATTTTGGAGCCAAATTGTTGCTCTCTGCACGTATTAGCATTTTGAAATTTCGACTTTTTATTCCGAAATAATGCCAATTACTGTGAGCTACGAAAGGTCGCTTTTTGCCCAAAACACCCTGCAGTTTTCAAAATATCCCAATTATCCCAAATTCCACCCTTGAGCCAAATTTCGGAGCCAAATTCTGGCGCTCCGCACGTATTCGCAGTTTTACATTAGGATTTTTTATACAGAAAATATGCCAATTACTTAGACAAGCGATGGATCACATTTTGCCTAAACCCTCCTTGCAGTTTTCAAAATATCCAAAACATCCCAAATTCGACCCTTGAGCTATATTTTGGAACTAATTTCTGGCTCTCTGCACGTATTCGCAGTTTGAAATTACGATTTTTTATACTGAAAACATGACAATTACTGAACGCAGCGATGGATCGCATTTTGCCCAAACCCTCCCTGCAGTTTTCAAAATATCCAAAACATTCCAAATTCGACGCTTGAGCAATATTTTGGAGCCAAATTGGGGCTCTCTGCACGTATTCGCAGTTTAAAATTATTTCATTTTATACCGAAAATATGCCAATTACTGAGAGCGACGATTGGTCACATTTTGCCCAAACCCCCCTGTAGTTTTCAAAATATACCAAACATCCTAACTTCGACCCATGAGCTATATTTTGATGCCAATTTTTTGCTCTCTGAACGTATTCGCAGTTTGAACTTACAACATTTTATACCGAAAATATGCCAATTACTGAGTGCGGCGATGGATCACATTTTGCCCAAGCACTCCCTGCAGTTTTCAAAATATCCCAAACATCTCAAATTCGACCCTTGAGCCATATTTTGGCGCCAAATTTTGGCTTTCTGCATGTATTCGCAGTATGAAATTACGGCTTTTTATACCGAAAATATGCCAATTACTGAAAGCGGCGATGGATCACATTTTGCCGAAACCCCCTCTGCAGTTTTATAATTATCCCAAACATCCCAAATTAGACCCTTGAGCCATATTTTGGAGCCAAATTCTTGCTCTCTGCACATATTCGCAGTTTGAAATTACGACAATTTATATCGAAAATATGTCAATACTTGCTAGCAGCGATAGGTCACATTTTGTCTAAACCCCCCCTGCAGTTTTCAAAATATCCCAAACATCCCAAATTCGACGCTTGAGCCATATTTTGGAGCAAAAATGTGGCTCTCTGCACGTATTAGCTGTTAGAAATTTTGACTTTTTATGCCGAAATAATGTCTATTACTGTGAGCAGCGAAAGGTCATATTTTGCCCAAAAACCCCCCTGCAGTTTTCAAAATATCCCAAACATCCCAAATTTCACCCTTGAGCTATATTTTGGAGGCAAACTCTGGCTCTATGCACTTATTCGCAGTTAAACTTAGGACATTTTATACCGAAAATATGCCAATTACTGAGAGCGGCGATGGATCACTGTTTGCCCAAACCCTCCTTGCAGTTTTCAAAATATCCAAAACATCCTAAATTCGACGTTTGAGCCATATTTTGGAGCCAAATTGTGGCTCTCTGCACGTATTAGCAGTATGAAATTTCGAGTTTTTTATCCCGAAATAATGCCAATTACTGTTAGCGGCGAAAGGTCACATTTTGCCCAAAACCCCCTGCAGTTTTCAAAATATCCCAATTATCCCAAATTCCACCCTTGAGCCAAATTTTGGAGCCAAATTGTGGCTCTCTGCACGTATTCGCAGTTTTACATTAGGATTTTTTATTCAGAAAATATGCCAATTACTTAGAGCGGCGATGGACCACATTTTGCCTAAACCCTCCTGCAGTTTTTAAAATATCCAAAACATCCCAATTTTGCCCAAACCCTCTCTGCAGTTTTTAAATTATCCCAAACATCCCAAATTCGACAATTGAGCCATATTTTGGAGCCAAATTCTGGCTCTCTGCACGCATTCGCATTTTGAAATTACGACTTTTTATACCGAAAATATGCCAATTACTGAGAGCAGCGATGGATCACATTTTACCCAAACCCTCCCAGCAGTTTTTAAAAAATCGAAAACATTCCAAATTCGACCCTTGAGGATTATTTTGGAACCAAATTTTGTCTTTCTGCTTGTATTCGCAGTTTGAAATTACGACTTTTTATACCGAAAATATGCCAATTACTGAAAGCAGCGATGGATCAAATTTTGCACAAACCCTCTCTGCAGTTTTTAAATTATCCCAAACATCCCAAATTCGACAATTGAACCATATTTTGGAGCCAAATTCTGGCTCTCTGCACATATTCGCAGTTTGAAATTACAACATTTTATATCGAAAATATGTCAATACCTGCTACCAGCGATAGGTCACATTTTGCCCAAACCCCCCCTGCAGTTTTCAAAATATCCCAAACATCCAAATTCGACGCTTGAGCCATATTTTGAAGCTAAATTAGGGCTCTCTGCACGTATTCACAGTTTGAAATTTCGTCTTTTTAAATTGAAAATATGCCAATTACTGAGAGCGGCGATGGATCACATTTTGCCCAAACCCTCCCTGCAGTTTTCAAAATATAGCAAACATCCCAAATTCGACGCTTGAGCTATATTTTGGGCCAAATTCTGACTCTCTGCAAGTATTCGCAGTTTGAAATCACGAATTTTTATACCGAAAATATGCCAATTTCTTTGAGCGGCGATCGGTCACATTTTGCCCAAACCCCGCCATGCTGTTTCCAAAATATCGCAAACATTCCAAATTCGATGCTTGAGCCGAATTTACCGATGGAAGATGTACATGTAAAACCGCTCTAATCCAGCTGAAAAGTTGATATATGCAATAAAAACAGAACTTCTCCCCTTTCAATATCTTACACAGTATTTTAACGAGAAACAAATAGTTGATTGAAAATGAAGTATTTAAGGTTAATTTCTAATCAATTATGTGTTTGCGTCATTTTTATCGTATATTAAATGAATTAATAACAATAAACTGAAAATTCACAAAAACGTGGAAAAACAGCAAAATATTGCCTAATTCGATGATATTTTGTTTAAACCACAGAAAGGAAAAGGGGATGATAAACGTCAAAATATTGCTAAATTCGAAGATTTTTAGTACAAAACAAAATGCAAGAATCTTGCTTAAAAATGCAAAATTTGCGAAATTAAGATATATGAAGGCCAAATCAAATATCGTGAGAAAACATGAAGTAGTATCGAAATATTGGTAAAAACGAATATATTTACGTAAAATCACACTATATGAAAAACGTGAAAAAGTCACTATTTTACCATATTTGAGGATTTTAACTTCAAATTACAGAGCAAGGTTTCGTATTATTTAGATCCAAGAAAAGACATATGACAATGTTGTTTCCAATACAAATGATAAAAATATGTGTTTTCATTAGAATTAACTAAAATGTTCCTGATTTTCCGTTTATATTACCGATGGAAGATGTACACGTAAAATCGCTCTAATCCGGCTGAAACGTCGATATATGTAATAAAAACAGAACTTCTCCCATTTTCAATATCTTACTCAGTATTTTAACGAGAAACAAATAGTTGATTGAAAATGAAGTATTTAAGGTTAATTTCTAATCAATTATGGGTTTGCATCTTTTTTATCGTATATATAATGAGTTAATACCAATAAACTGAAAATTCACAAAAACATGGAAAAACAGCAAAATATTGCCTAATTCGAAGATACTTTGTTTAAATCACATAAAAGGAAAAGGGGATGATAAACGTCTAAATATTGCTAAATTCGATTATTTTTAGTACAAAACAAAATGCAAGAAACTTGCTTAAAAATGCAAAATTTGCGAAATTCTGAGATATGAATGCCAAATCACGTGTCGTGAGAAAACTTGAAGTAGTATCGAAATATTGGTAAAAATGAATATATTTACGTAAAATCACTCAACATTAAAAACGTGAAAAAGTCACTATTATACCATATTTGAGGATTTTAACTTCAAATCATAGAGCGAGGTTTCGTATTATTTAGATCCAAGAAAAGACTTATGACATTGCGAAACACATTTTATCATTCCAATACAAATGATAAAAATCAATGTGTTTTCATTAGAATTAACTAAAATGTTCCTGATTTTCCGTTTATATTACCGATGGAAGATGTACACGTAAAACCGCTCTAATCCGGCTGAAACGTCGATATATGCAATAAAAACAGAACTTCTCCCCTTTTCAATATCTTACACAGTATTTTAACGAGAAACAAATAGTTGATTGAAAATGAAGTATTTATTGTTAATTTCTAATCAATTATGTGTTTGCATCATTTTTATCGTATATTTTATGAATTAATAACAATAACCTGAAAATTCACAAAAACGTGGAAAAACAGCAAAATATCGCATAATTCGATGATATTTTGTTTAAATCACATAAAGGAAAAGGGGATGATAAACGTCAAAATATTGCTAAATTCGAAGATTTTAGTTCAAAACAAAATGCAAGAAACGCTTAAAAATGCAAAATTTGCGAAATTCTGAGATATGAAGGCCAAATCACATATCGTGAGAAAACATGAAGTTGTATCGAAATATTGGTAAAAATGATTATATTTACGTAAAATCACACTATATGAAAAACGTGAAAAAGTCACTATTTTACCATATTTGAGGATTTTAACTTCAAATTACAGAGCAAGGTCTCGTATTACTTAGATCCAAGAAAAGACATATGACAATGTTGTTTCCAATACAAATGATAAAAATCAATGTATTTTCATTAGAATTAACTAAAATAATCCTGATTTTCCGTTTATTTTACCGATGGAAGATGTACACGTAAAACCGCTCTAATCCGGCTGAAACGTCGATATATGCAATAAAAACAGAACTTCTCCCATTTTCAATATCTTTCTCAGTATTTTAACGAGAAACAAATAGTTGATTGCAAATGAAGTATTTAAGGTTATTATCTAATCAATTATGTGTTTGCATAATTTTTATCGTATATTTAATGAATTAATAACAATAAACTGAAAATTCACAAAAACGTGGAAAAACAGCAAAATATTGCCAAATTCGATGATATTTTGTTTAAATCACATAAAGGAAAAGGGGATTGATAAACGTCAAAATATTGCTAAATTCGACAATTTTTAGTACAAAACAAAATGCAAGAAACTTGCTTAAAAATACAAAATTTGCAAAATTCTGAGATATGAAGGCCAAATCACATATCTTGAGAAAACATGAAGTAGAATCGAAATATTGGTAAAAACGAATATATTTACGTATAATCACACTACATGAAAAACGTGAAAAAAGTAACTATTTTACCATATTTGAGTATTTTAACTTCAAATCATAGAGCGAGGTTTCGTATTATTTAGATCCAAGAAAAGACATATGACAATGCGAAACACATTTTATCATTCCAATCCAAATGATAAAAATAAAAAATTGAAACACGTGAAAAAGTCACTATTTTACCATATTTGAGGATTTTAACTTCAAATTATAGAGCAAGGTTTCGTATTATTTAGATCCAAGAAAAGACATATGACAATGTTGTTTCCAATACAAATGATAAAAATCAATGTGTTTTCATTAGAATTAACTAAAATGTTAAATAAATGAAGTATTTAAGGTTAATTTCTAATCAATTATGTGTTTGCATCATTTTTATCGTATATTTATTGAATTAATAACATTAAACTGAAAATTCACAAAAACGTGGAAAAACAGCAAAATATTGCCTAATTCGATGATAATTTGTTTATATCACATATAGGAAAAGGGGTCATTGTTGATGGTGTAAGGCAGTACAGTGGTCATTGTAATGGTGTAGGGGCATACAGCGGTCTTTGATGATGGCGTAAGGCAGTACAGGTCACATTCTTGGACGGTCAAGGATTGAACGCTGACCTGCAAGAAGCGAGACCGTCGCTCTACCGTCCAGTCCTACACTATTATGTAGTTCAATGCTGTTATGTAGTGGATCAATCATTGCTGTTACGATGTGGATCAATCCCAAACAAAGAGTAAGCCTCATTATTATTATTATTATTAATATTATTATTATTATTATTATTATTATTATTATTATTATTATTAATATTATTATTATTATTATTATTATTATTATTATTATTATTATTATTATTATTATTATTATTATTATTATTATTATTATTACACTTTTCTTTTCATGTGTCACACCTGTACTTTACATGTTTGTGCAAATGTTATAGCCTAACTTGTTGGCTGGTAAGCTTGTTATCCATGAGAAGTCAAAGAGAGCTGTACCACCTACAAGATACCCCAGACACCTTGCATGCTCTGGTTTCTTCAACAGGCTCTTTTTCCCAGTTACACTAACCCATTAAACTGTTACAATAAAACTAACACACATTATGCTGTAGTTTATTTATAACCACCAATTGTTGCATAAGCTATATGTACAGTTAAAGCTTCGCTACGTGTATGGATAAACACCTAACAGGTTAAATATTAAAAAGCAGTCCACTTTAAAATTAAAATAAATTAAATTAAATTAAATAATATTAATCCTTCATTCTAGCAGTGTTCAGTGGGAGACGATGGCGCGGGTGGGAGGAGGGTGGCGTGGGGGAACCTTCCCGTTATCCAGTGTAATCCTCACCATCCTCTGGCGGCGCTCTTTTACTTCATCTTTTTTGTCCTTATTTTTACGGTGTGATACCTTTGTCTGACGTTTGCCGAGGGCGTGGGCAGCAAGTTGTTTCTGTGCGTCGAGTACTGTGTATTACTGCTCAACTGCAGTACACCTCTCCCACTCCCCAGGCCTCATTGTGTATACTTCAAACACCCTGGGAGAGCCCTAGGAGACGCAGACTGTCACTGGAAGACACCTCATTTTTTCAATATTAGGGGGGGGACTAGATTCCCGTCGCTCTACTTACTTGGCCACGTCAGAATATAATTATTATGATTACGACCTAGCCATACCATCCAGCATTATTAGCCATAATTATATCCTAGATAACACAAAATATAGTTAACTGGCAATATAGCAATACTAACCCGTCACTGTGCGAGGCTATGGGTGAGAATAGTGGTTTAGGTTGTGATGGTTTAAATGGTGATGGTCGGTAAGGGAAGGGGGGGGGGATTAATGATAGTGGTGGTGAAGATTGATGAAGATTAAGCCACCCAAGAGGTGGCTCGGGCATGAATAACCCGCAAGTAGTGGTGGTGATGGTGTTACACGAACTACAGTACATAATCCTTTTTTTTGCTATTTGTACCGATGATGATGCTGGGAAGGCATTACCATGTTGGAATAGTCATCATGATTATGTTGGGAGTGTAATACTCATAATAACTATACTGAGAAGTATTAGTCATGATGACTAGGTTGGGAGTGTAATAGTCATGATGACAATGTTGGGAGTATAATAGTCATGAAGACTAAGTTGGTAGTGTAAAAATCATGATTATGTTGGCAGTGTAATTATCATGATGATTATGTTGGCAGTGTAATTGTCATGATGACTACGTTGGCAGTGAAATAGTCATGATGACTATGTTGGAAGTGTAATAGTCATGATGTTGGGAGAGTAATAGTCATAATGACAATGTTCGGAGATTAATAGTCATGATGACTATGTTGGGAGTGTTATGGTCATGATGACTATGTTGGAAGTGTTATGGTCATAATGACTATGTTGGGAGTGTTATGGGCATGATGACAATGTTGGGAGTGTAATAGTCATGATGACTATGATGGGAGTGTAATAGTCATGATGTTGGGAGAGTAATAATCATGATGACAGTGTTCGGTGATTAATAGTCATGATGACTATGTTGGAATTGTTATGGTCATGATGACTATGTTGGGAGTGTTATGGTCATAATGACTATGTTGGGAGTGTTATGGTCAGGATGACAATGTTGGGAGTGTAATAGTCATGATGACTATGATGGGAGTGTAATAGTCATGATGTTAGGAGAGTAATAGTCATGATGTTGGGAGAGTAATAGTCTTGATGTTGGGAGAAAAACAGTCATGATGTTGGGAGAGTAATAGTCATCATGTTAAGAGAGAAATAGTCATGATGACGATGTTGGGAGTGTAATTGTTACGATGACTATGTTGACGTTTTATAGTCATGATGACGATGTCTGGAGAGTAATAGTCATGATGACTATGTAGGGAGTGTAATTGTCAAGACGACTATGTAGAGGTTTAATAGTCATGATGACTATGTTGGAAGTGTAATTGTCATGATGGCTATGTTGAGGTTCTATAGTCATGGTGACGATGTTGGGAGTGTAATAGTCACGATGAAGATGTTGGGAGAGTAATAGTCATGATGGCTATGATGGGAGTGTAATAGTCACGATGAAGATGTTGGGGGTGTAATAGTCATGATGACTATGTTAGGAGTGTAATAGTCATTATGACTATGTTGGTAGTGTAATAGTCATGATGACTATGTTGGGAGTGCAATAGTCATGATGACTAGGTTGGTAGTGTAAGATTCATGACGACTATGTTGGCAGTGTAATTGTCATAATGACTAAATTGGCAGTGTAATAGTCATGATGACTATGTTGGACGTGTAAAAGTCATGAAGTTGGGAGAGAAATAGTCATGAAGACTATGTTGGGGGTGATATGGTCATGATGACTATGTTGGGGGTGTTATAGTCATGATGACTATGTTAGGAGAGTAATGGTCATGATGACTATGTTGGGAGTGCAATTGTCATGACGAAAATGTTGAGGTTTTATAGTCATGATGACGATGTTGGGAGATTAATAGTCATAATGACTATGTTGGGAGTGTAATTGTCATGATGACCATTTTCAGGTTTTATAGTCATGATGACTATGTTGGGAGTGTAATTGTCATGATGGCTATGTTTAGGTTTTATAGTCATGATGACGATGTTGGGAGTGTAATAGTCACGATGAAGATGTTGGGGGTGTAATAGTCATGATGACTATGTTGGGAGAGTAATAGTCATGATGACTATGTTGGGAGTATAATACTCATGATGACTGTGTTGGGAGAGTAATAGTCATGATGACTATGTTGAGGTTTTATAGTCATGATGACGATGTTGGGAGTGTAATAGTCATGATGACTATATTGGGAGTGAAGTTGTCATGATGACTATGTTGGGAGTGTAATAGTCGTGATGACAATGTTCGGAGTGTAATAGTCATTATGACTATGTTGGGAGTGTAATAGTCATGAGGACTATATTGGGAGAGTAATAGTCATGATGACAATGTTGGGAGTGTAATAGTCATGATGACAATGTTGAAAGTGTAATAGTCATGCTGTCTATGTTGGGAGTGTAATTGTCATGATGACTATGTTGGGAGAGTAATAGTCATGATGACTATGTTGGGAGTGTAAAAGTCATGATGACTATGTTGGGAGAGTCATAGTCATGATGACTATGTTGGGAGAGTCATAGTCATGATGATTATGTTGAGGTTTCATAGTCATGATGACGATGTTGGGAGTGTAATAGTCATGATGTTGAGAGAGTAATAGTCATGATGTTGTGAGAGTAATAGTCATGATGTTGGGAGTGTAATAGTCATGATGTTGGGAGAGTAGTAGTCTTGATGTTAGGAGAGTAATAGTCATGATGTTGGGAGAGTAATTGTCATCATGTTGGGAGAGAAATAGTCATGATGACGATGTTGGGAGAGTAATAGTCATCATGTTGGGAGAGAAATAGTCATGATGACGATGTTGAGAGTATAATACTCATGATGACTATGTTGGGAGAGTAATAGTCATGATGACTATGTTGAGGTTTTATAGTCATGATGACGATGTTGGGAGTGTAATAGTCATGATGACTATATTGGGAGTGTAATAGTCATTGTGACTATGTTTGGAGTGTAATAGTCGTGATGACAATGTTGGGAGTGTAATAGTCATGATGACTATGTTGGAGTGTAATAGTCATGATGACTATATTGGGAGAGTAATAGTCATGATGACAATGTTGGGAGTGTAATAGTCATGATGACAATGTTGGGAGTGTAATAGTCATGCTGACTATGTTGGTAGTGTAATTGTCATGATGACCATTTTGAGGTTTTATAGTAATGATGACTATGTTGGGAGTGTAATTGTCATGATGGCTATGTTGAGGTTTTATAGTCATGATGACGATGTTGGGAGTGTAATAGTCACGATGAAGATGTTGGGGGTGTAATAGTCATGATGACTATGTTGGGAGTGTAATAGTCACGATGACTATGTTTGGAGTATAATAGTCATTGTGACTATGTTGGGAGTGTAATAATCATGATGACTATGTTGGGAGAGTAATAGTCATGATGACTATGTTGAGGTTTTATAGTCATGATGACGATGTTGGGAGTGTAATAGTCATGATGACTATATTGGGAGTGAAATTGTCATGATGACTATGTTGGGAGTGTAATAGTCGTGATGACAATGTTCGGAGTGTAATAGTCATGATGACTATGTTGGGAGTGTAATAGTCATGATGACTATATTGGGAGAGTAATAGTCATGATGACAATGTTGGGAGTGTAATAGTCATGATGACAATGTTGGGAGTGTAATAGTCATGCTGTCTATGTTGGGAGTGTAATTGTCATGATGACTATGTTGGGAGAGTAATAGTCATGATGACTATGTTGGGAGTGTAAAAGTCATGATGACTATGTTGGGATAGTCATAGTCATGATGATTATGTTGAGGTTTCATAGTCATGATGACGATGTTGGGAGTGTAATAGTCATGATGTTGAGAGAGAAAAAAGTCATGATGTTGTGAGAGTAATAGTCATGATGTTGGGAGAGTAATAGTCTTGATGTTGGGAGAGTAGTAGTCTTGATGTTAGGAGAGTAATAGTCATGATGTTGGGAGAGAAATAGTCATGATGTTGGGAGAGTAATAGTCATGATGACGATGTTTGGAGAGTAATAGTCATGATGACTATAATGGAAGTGTAATAGTCATGATGACTATGTTGGGAGTGAAATAGTCATGATGACTATGTTGGGAGAGTAATAGTCATGATGACTATGTTGGGAGTGTAATTGTCATGATGACAATGTTGAGGTTTTATAGTAATGATGACAATGTTGAGGTTTTATAGTAATGATGACGATGTCTGGAGAGCAATAGTCATGATGACTATATAGGGAGTGTAATTGTCATGATGACTATGTTGAGGTTTTATTGTCATAATGACTATGTTGGGAGTGTAATTGTCATGATAGCTATGTTGAGGTTTTATAGTTATGATGACGATGTTGGGAGTGTAATAGTCACGATGACGATGTTGGGAGAGTAACATTCATGATGACTATGATAGGAGTGTAATAGTCACGATGAAGATGTTGGGGTATAATAGTCATGATGACTATGTTGGGAGTGTAATAGTCATGGTGACTATGTTGGGAGTGTAATAGTCATGATGATTATGTTGGGAGTGTAATAGTCATGATGCCTAAGTTGGTTGAGTAATTATCATGACGACTATTTTGACAGTGTAATTGTCATGATGACTATATTGGCAGTGTAATAGCCATGATGACTGTTGAGAGTGTTATAGTCATGATGACTATGTTGGATGCGTAATAGTCAAAATGTTGGAAGAGTAATAGTCGTGATGACTATGTTGAGAGTGTTATGGTCTACATGAAAAACGTGAAAAATGTCACTATTATACCAAATTTGAGGATTTTAACTTCAAATCATAGAGCGAGGTTTCGTATTATTTAGATCCAGGAAAAAACATATGACAATGCGAAACACATTTTATCATTCCAATACAAATGATAAAAATCAATGTGTTTTCATTAGAATTAACTAAAATGTTCCTGATTTTCCGTTTATATTACCGATGGAAGATGTACACGTAAAACCGCTCTATTCCGGCTGAAACATCGATATATGCAATAAAAACCGAACTTCTCCCCCTATCAATATATTACTCAGTATTTTAAAGAGAAACAAATAGATGATTGCAAATGAAGTATTTAAGGTTATTATCTAATCAATTATGTGTTTGCATAATTTTTATCGTATATTTAATGAATTAATACCAATAAACTGAAAATTCACCAAAACCTAGAAAAACGGCAAAATATTGCCTAATTTTAAGATATTTTGTTTGAATCACATGAATGGAAATAGGGATGATAAACGTCAAAATATTGCTAAATTCGATGATTTTTAGAACAAAACAAAATGCAAAAAACTTGCTTAAAAAGGCAAAATTGGCGAAATTCTGAGATTTGAAGGCCAAATCACGTGTCGTGAGAAAACTTGAAGTAGTATAGAAATATTGGTAAGAACGAATATATATACGTAAAATCACACTACATGAAAAACGTGAAAAAGTCACTATTTTACCATATTTGAGGATTTTAACTTCAATTCATAGAGCGAGGTTTTGTATTATTTAGATCCAAGAAAAGACATGACAATGCGAAGCACATTTTATCATTCCAATACAAATGATAAAAATCAATGTGTTTTCATTAGAATTAACTAAAATGTTCCTGGTTTTCCGTTTATATTACTGATGGAAGATGTACACGTAAAACCGCTCTAATCCGGCTGAAACGTCGATATATGCAATAAAAACAGAACTTCTCCCCTTTTCAATATCTTACTCAGTATATTAACGAGAAACAAATAGTTGATTGAAAATGAAGTATTTAAGGTTATTATCTCTTCAATTATGTGTTTGCATCATTTATATCGTATATTTAATGAATTAATACCAATGAACTGAAAATTTAAAAAACGTGGAAAAAAGGCAAAATATTGCCTAATTCGATAATATTTTGTTTAAATCACATAAAGGAAAAGGGAATTGATAAACGTCAAAATATTGCTTAATTCGACGATTTTTAGTACAAAACAAAATGCAAGAAACTTGCTTAAAAATGCAAAATTTGCGAAATTCTGAGATATGAAGGCCAAATCACATATCGTGAGAAAACATGAAATAGTGTCAAAATATTGGTAGAAAATTAATATATTTACGTACTATCAAACTACATGAAAAACGTGAAAAAAGTCACTATTATACCAAATTTGAGGATTTTAACTTCGAATCATAAAGCGAGGTTTCGTAATATTTAGATCCATAAAAAGACATATGACAATGTTGTTTCCAATACAAATGATAAAAATCAATGTGTTTTCATTAGAATTAACTAAAATGTTCCTGATTTTCCGTTTATATTACCGATTTAAGATGTACACGTAAAACCGCTCTAATCCGGCTGAAACGTCGATATATGCAATAAAAACAGAACTTCTCCCCTTTTCAATATCTTACTCAGTATTTTAACGAGAAACAAATAGTTGATTGAAAATGAAGTATTTAAGGTTAATTTCTAATCAATTATGTGTTTGCATCATTTTTATCGTAAATTTAATGAATTAATACCAATAAACTGAAAATTTACAAAAACGTGGAAAAACGGCAAAATATTGCCTAATTCGACGATATTTTGTTTAAATCACATAAAGGAAAAGGGGGATTGATAAACGTCAAAATATTGCTAAATTCGACGATTTAAGTGCAAAACAAAATGCAAGAAACTTGCTTAAAAATGCAAAAAATTGCGAAATTCTAAGATATGAAGGCCAAATCACATATCGTGAGAAAACATGAAATAGTATCGAAATATTGGTAAAAAAGAATATATTTACGTACTATCAAACTACATGAAAAACGTGAAAAAAGTCACTATTATACCAAATTTGAGGATTTTAACTTCGAATCATAAAGCGAGGTTTCGTAATATTTAGATCCAAGAAAAGACATATGACAATGTTGTTTCCAATACAAATGATAACAATCAATGTGTTTTCATTAGAATTAACTAAAATGTTCCTGATTTTCCGTTGATATTACCGATGGAAGATGTACACGTAAAACCGCTCTAATCCGGCTGAAATGTCGATATATGCAATAAAAACAGAACTTCTCCCCTTTTTAATATCTTACTCAGTATTTTATTTTCAAAAGCGCAAAGGGGGTTTGGGCAAAATGTGACCCATCGCGGCTCTCAGTAGTTGACATAATTTCGGTATAAAATGTGTCGTAATTTCAACCTGCGAACATGTGCAGAGAGCCAGAATTTGGCTCCAAATATGGCTAAGGAGTTGAATTTTGGATGTTTGGGATATTTTGAAAACTGCATGGGGTTTTGGTCAAAATGTGACCCATCGCTGCTTTCATTAATTGGCATATTTTCAATAAAAAAAGTTGTAATTTCAAACTGCGAATACGTGCAGAGAGTCAGAATTTGGCTCCAAAAAAAGGGTCAAGATTCGAATTTGGGATGTTTTGGATATATTGAAAACTGCAGGTAGGGTTTGGGCAAAATGTGATCCATTGCCGCTCTTCGTAATTGGTTATTTTGAATCGTAATTTGAAACTGCGAATACGTACAGAGAGCCAGAATTTAGCTCCAAAACATGGCGCAAGCGTCGAATTTGGGATGTTTTGGATATTTTGAAAACTGCAGGGAGGGTTTGGGCAAAATGTGATCCATCGCCGCTTTCAGCAATTGGCATATTTTTGGTTTAAAAAGTCATAATTTCAAACTGCGAGTACGTGCAGAGAGCCAGAATTTAGCTCCAACATATGGATCAAGCGTCGAATTTGGGATGCTTGGGATATTTTGAAAACTGAATGAGGGATTTGGGCAAAATGTGATCTATCGGCGCTTTCAGTAATTGGCATATTTTCGTTATAAAAGGTCGTTATTTCAAACTGCGAATACGTGCAGAAAGCCATAATTTGGCTATAAAATATGCCTCAAGGGTCGAATTTGGGATATTTTAAAAACTGCAGGGAGGGTTTGGTCATAATGTGATCCATCGCCGCTTCCAGTAATTGGCATATTTTCAGTATAAAAGTCGTTATTTCAAACTGCGAATACGTGCAGAGAACCAGAGTTTGGCTCTAAAATATGGCTTAAGGGTCGAATTTGGGATGTTTGGAATATTTTGAAAACTACAGGGGGCTTTGGGCAAAATGTGACCCATCGCCCCTTTTAGTAATTGGCATATATTCGGTATAAAAAGTCGTAATTTCAAACTGCGAATACACGCAGAAAGCCAGAATTTGGCTCCAAAATATTGCTTAAGCGTCGAATTTGGAATGTTTGGGATATTTTGAAAACTGAAGGGAGGGTTTGTGCAGAATGTGATCCATCGCCGCTCTCATTAATTGGCATATTTTTGGTATAAAAATTCGTAATCTCAAACTGCGAGTAGGTGCACAGAGCCAGAATTTGGCTCCAAAATATGGCTCAAGCTTCGAATTTGGAATGTTTGGGATATTTTGAAAACTGCAGGGAAGGTTTGGGCAGAATGTGACCCATCGCCGCTTTCTGTAATTAACATATTTTCGGTATAAAATGTCGTAATTTTAATCTGCGAATATGTGCAGAGAGCCAGTATTTGGCTCCAAAATATGGCTCAAGGGTCGAATTTGGGATGCTTGGGATATTTTGAAAACTGAATGGTGGGTTTGGCTAGAATGTGATCTATCGCTGCTTTCAGTAATTGGCATATTTTCGGTATAAAAAGTCATTATTTGAAACTGCCAATACGTGCAGAATGCCGGAATTTGGCTACAAAATATATCTCAAGGTCCGAATTTTAGATGTTTTAGATATTTTGAAAACTGCACGGAGGGTTTGGGTAAAATGTGATCCATCGCTGCTCAAATTAATTGGCATATTTTCGTTATAAAAATTCCAAATTTAAAACTGCGAATACGTGCAGAGAGCCAGAATTTGGCTCCAAAATATGGTTCACGGGTCGAATTTAGGATGTTTGGAATATTTTGAAAACTGCTGGTAGGGTTTGCGCAAAATGTGATCCATCGCCGCTATCAGTAATTGGAATATTTTCGGTTTAAAAATTCGAAATTTCAAAATGCGAATACGTGCAGAGAGCCATATTTTTATTTCAAAATATTGCTCAAGCGTCGAGTTTAGGATGTTTGGGATATTTTGAAAACTTCACGGAGGGTTTGGGCAGAATGTGATCCATCGCCGCTTTCAGTAATTGGGATATTTTCGGTATAAAATGTTGTAATTTCAAACTGTGAATAGATGCATAGAGGCAGAATTTGGCTCCAAAATATGGCTCATTCATCGAATTTGGGATGTTTGGGATATTTTGAAAACTGCAGGGGAGAGGGTTTGGGCAAAATGTGACCTATCGCCGCTCTCAGGATCACTTTTTGCCCAAACCTTCCTTGCAGTTTTCAAAATATCCTAAACATCCCAAATTCGACGCTTGAGCCATATTTTGGAGCCAAATTGTGGCTCTCTGCACGTATTAGCAGTTTGAAATTTTGAGTTTTTATTCCGAAATAATGCCAATTACTGTTAGCAGCGAAAGGTCACATTTTGCCCAAAACCCCCTGCAGTTTTCAAAATATCCCAATTATCCCAAATTCCACCCTTGAGCCAAATTTTGGAGCCAAATTGTGGCACTCTGCACGTATTCGCAGTTTTACATTAAGATTTTTTATACCGAAAATATGTCAATTACTTAGAGCGGCGATGGACCACATTTTGCCTAAACCCTCCTGCAGTTTTCAAAATATCCAAAACATCCCAATTTTGCCCAAACCCTCTCTGCAGTTTTTAAATTATCCTAAACATCCCAAATTCGACAATTGAGCCATATTTTGGAGCCAAATTCTGGCTCTCTGCACGCATTCGCATTTTGAAATTACGACTTTTTATACCGAAAATATGCCAATTACTGAGAGCGGCGATGGATCACATTTTACCCAAACCCTCCCAGCAGTTTTTAAAAAATCGAAAACATCCCAAATTCGACACTTGAGGATTATTTTGGAACCAAATTTTGTCTTTCTGCTTGTATTCGCAGTTTGAAATTTCGACTTTTTATACCGAAAATATGCCAATTACTGAAAGCAGCGATGGATCAAATTTTGCACAAACCCTCTCTGCAGTTTTTAAATTATCCCAAACATCCCAAATTCGACAATTGAGCCATATTTTGGAGCCAAATTCTGGCTCTCTGCACATATTCGCAGTTTGAAATTACAACATTTTATATCGAAAATATGTCAATACCTGCTAGCAGCGATAGGTCATATTTTGCCCAAACCCCCCCCCTGCAGTTTTCAAAATATCCCAAACATCCCAAATTCGACGCTTGAGCCATATTTTGAAGCTAAATTCGGGCTCTCTGCACGTATTCGCAGTTTGAAATTTCGTCTTTTTAAATTGAAAATATGCCAATTACTGAGAGCGGCGATGGATCACATTTTGCCCAAACCCTCCCTGCAGTTTTCAAAATATAGCAAACATCCCAAATTCGACGCTTAAGCTATATTTTGGGGACAAATTCTGACTCTCTGCAAGTATTCGCAGTTTGAAATCACGAATTTTTATACCGAAAATATACCAATTACTTTGAGCGGCGATCGGTCACATTTTGCCCAAACCCCGCCATGCTGGTTCCAAAATATCGCAAACATTTCAAATTCGATGCTTGAGCCGAATTTACCGATGGAAGATGTACATGTAAAACCGCTCTAATCCAGCTGAAAAGTTGATATATGCAATAAAAACCGAACTTCTCCCCTTTCAATATCTTAATCAGTATTTTAACGAGAAACAAATAGTTGATTGAAAATGAAGTATTTAAGGTTAATTTCTAATCAATTATGTGTTTGCGTCATTTTTATCGTATATTAAATGAATTAATAACAATAAACTGAAAATTCACAAAAACGTGGAAAAACAGCAAAATATTGCCTAATTCGATGATATTTTGTTTAAATCACAGAAAGGAAAAGGGGATGATAAACGTCAAAATATTGCTAAATTCGAAGATTTTTAGTACAAAACAAAATGCAAGAAACTTGCTTAAAAATGCAAAATTTGCGAAATTAAGATATATGAAGGCCAAATCACATATCGTGAGAAAACATGAAGTAGTATCGAAATATTGGTAAAAACGAATATATTTACGTAAAATCACACTATATGAAAAACGTGAAAAAGTCACTATTTTACCATACTTGTGGATTTTAACTTCAAATTACAGAGCAAGGTTTCGTATTATTTAGATCCATGAAAAGACATATGACAATGTTGTTTCCAATACAAATGATAAAAATCAATGTGTTTTCATTAGAAATAACTAAAATGTTCCTGATTTTCCGTTTATATTACCGATGGAAGATGTACACGTAAAATCACTCTAATCCGGCTGAAACGTCGATATATGTAATAAAAACAGAACTTCTCCCATTTTCAATATCTTACTCAGTATTTTAACGAGAAACAAATAGTTGATTGAAAATGAAATATTTCAGGTTAATTTCTAATCAATTATGTGTTTGCATCATTTTTATCGTATATTTAATGAATTAATAACAATAACCTGAAAATTCACAAAAACGTGGAAAAACAGCAAAATATCGCATAATTCGATGATATTTTGTTTAAATCACATGAAGGAAAAGTGGATGATAAACGTCAAAATATTGCTAAATTCGAAGATTTTAGTTCAAAACAAAATGCAAGAAACTTGCTTAAAAATGCAAAATTTGCGAAATTCTGAGATATGAAGGCCAAATCACATATCGTGAGAAAACCTGAAGTTGTATCGAAATATTGGTAAAAATGATTATATTTACGTAAAATCACACTATATGAAAAACGTGAAAAAGTCACTATTATACCATATTTGAGGATTTTAACTTCAAATTACAGAGCAAGGTTTCGTATTACTTAGATCTAAGAAAAGACATATGACAATGTTGTTTCCAATACAAATGATAAAAATCAATGTATTTTCATTAGAATTAACTAAAATAATCCTGATTTTCCGTTTATTTTACCGATGGAAGATGTACACGTAAAACCGCTCTAATCCGGCTGAAACGTCGATATATGCAATAAAAACAGAAGTTCTTCCCTTTTCAATATCTTTCTCAGTATTTTAACGTGAAACAAATAGTTGATTGAAAATGAAGTATTTAAGGGTAATTTCTAATCAATTATGTGTTTGCATCATTTTTATCGTATATTTAATGTATTAATAACAATAAACTGAAAATTCACAAAAACGTGGAAAAACAGCAAAATATTGCCTAATTCGATGATATTTTGTTTATATCACATAAAGGAAAAGGGGATGATAAACGTGAAAATATTGCTAAATTAGATGATTTTTAGTACGAAACAAAATGCAAGAAAACTTCCTTAAATTGCAATATTATGCGAAATTCTGAGACCTGAAGGCCAAATCACATATCGTGATATAATATGAAATAGTATCGGAATATTGGTAAAAATGAATATATATACGAAATATGAAATGAAAAACGTGAAAAAAGTCACTATTACACCAAATTTGAGGATTTTAACTTCGAATCATAGAGCGAGGTTTCGTATTATTTAGATCCGAGAAAAGACATATGACAATGTTGTTTCCAATACAAATGATAAAAATCAATGTGTTTTCATTAGAATTAACTAAATTGTTCATGATTTTCCGTTTATATTACCGATGGAAGATGTACACGTAAAACCGCTCTATTCCGGCTGAAACGTCGATATATGCAATAAAAACCGAACTTCTCCCCTTTTCAATATCTTACTCAGTATTTTAAGAGAAACAAATAGATGATTGCAAATGAAGTATTTAAGGTTATTATCTAATCAATTATGTGTTTGCATAATTTTTATCGTATATTTAATGAATTAATAACAATAAACTGAAAATTCACAAAAACGTGGAAAAACAGCAAAATATTGCCAAATTCGATGATATTTTGTTTAAATCACATAAAGGAAAAGGGGATTGATAAACGTCAAAATATTGCTAAATTTAACAATTTTTAGTACAAAACAAAATGCAAGAAACTTGCTTAAAAATGCAAAATTTGCAAAATTCTGAGATATGAAGGCCAAATCACATATCTTGAGAAAACATGAAGTAGAATCGAAATATTGGTAAAAACGAATATATTTACGTATAATCACACTACATGAAAAACGTGAAAAAAGTAACTATTTTACCATATTTGAGTATTTTAATTTCAAATCATAGAGCGAGGTTTCGTATTATTTAGATCCAAGAAAAGACATATGACAATGCGAAACACATTTTATCATTCCAATCCAAATGATAAAAATAAAAAATTGAAACACGTGAAAAAGTCACTATTTTACCATATTTGAGGATTTTAACTTCAAATTATAGAGCAAGGTTTCGTATTATTTAGATCCAAGAAAAGACATATGACAATGTTGTTTCCAATACAAATGATAAAAATCAATGTGTTTTCATTAGAATTAACTAAAATGTTAAATAAATGAAGTATTTAAGGTTAATTTCTAATCAATTATGTGTTTGCATCATTTTTATCGTATATATATTGAATTAATAACAATAAACTGAAAATTCACAAAAAAGGTGGAAAAACAGCAAAATATTGCCTAATTCGATGATAATTTGTTTATATCACATATAGGAAAAGGGGTCATTGTTGATGGTGTAAGGCAGTACAGTGGTCATTCTTGGACGGTCAAGGATTGAACGCTGACCTGCAAGAAGCGAGACCGTCGCTCTACCGTCCAGTCCTACACTATTATGTAGTTCAATGCTGTTATGTAGTGGATCAATCATTGCTGTTACGATGCGGATCAATCCCAAACAAAGAGTAAGCCTCATTATTATTATTATTATTATTATTATTAATATTATTATTATTATTATTATTATTATTATTATTATTATTATTATTATTATTATTATTATTATTATTATTATTATTATTATTATTATTATTATTATTACACTTTTCTTTTCATGTGTCACACCTGTACTTTACATGTTTGTGCAAATGTTATAGCCTAACTTGTTGGCTGGTAAGCTTGTTATCCATGAGAAGTCAAAGAGAGCTGTACCACCTACAAGATACCCCAGATACCTTGCATGCTCTGGTTTCTTCAACAGGCTCTTTTCCCAGTTACACTAACCCATTAAACTGTTACAATAAAACTAACACACATTATGCTGTAGTTTATTTATAACCACCAATTGTTGCATAAGCTATATGTACAGTTAAAGCTTCGCTACGTGTATGGATAAACACCTAACAGGTTAAATATTAAAAAGCAGTCCACTTTAAAATTAAAATAAATTAAATTAAATTAAATATTAATCCTTCATTCTAGCAGTGTTCAGTGGGAGACGATGGCGCGGGTGGGAGGAGGGTGGCGTGGGGGAACCTTCCCGTTATCCAGTGTAATCCTCACCATCCTCTGGCGGCGCTCTTTTACTTCATCTTTTTTGTCCTTATTTTTACGGTGTGATACCTTTGTCTGACGTTTGCCGAGGGCGTGGGCAGCAAGTTGTTTCTGTGCGTCGAGTACTGTGTATTGCTGCTCAACTGCAGTACACCTCTCCCACTCCCCAGGCCTCATTGTGTATACTTCAAACACCCTGGAAGAGCCCGAGGAGACGCAGACTGTCACTGGAAGACACCTCATTTTTTCAATCTTAGGGGGGGGGGGAATGGATTCCCGTCGCTCTACTTACTTGGCCACGTCAGAGTATAATTATTATGATTACGACCTAGCCATACCATCCAGCATTATTAGCCATAATTATATCCTAGATAACACAAAATATAGTTAACTGGTTATATAGCAATACTAACCCGTCATTGTGCGAGGCTATGGGTGAGAATAGTGGTTTAGGTTGTGATGGTTTAAATGGTGATGGTCGGTAAGGGAAGGGGGGGGGGATTAATGATAGTGGTGGTGAAGATTGATGAAGATTAAGCCACCCAAGAGGTGGCTCGGGCATGAATAACCCGCAAGTAGTGGTGGTGATGGTGTTACACGAACTACAGTACATAATCCTATTTTTGTCCTATTTGTACCGATGATGATGCTGGGAAGGCATTACCATGTTGGAATAGTCATCATGATTATGTTTGGAGTGTAATACTCATAATAACTATACTGAGAAGTATTAGTCATGATGACTAGGTTGGGAGTGTAATAGTCATGATGGCAATGTTGGGAGTATAATAGTCATGATGACTAAGTTGGTAGTGTAAAAATCATGATTATGTTGGCAGTGTAATTATCATGATGATTATGTTGGCAGTGTAATTGTCATGATGACTACGTTGGCAGTGAAATAGTCATGATGACTATGTTGGAAGTGATGTTAGTCATGATGTTAGGAGAGTAATAGTCATAATGACAATGTTCGGAGATTAATAGTCATGATGACTATGTTGGGAGTGTTATGGTCATGATGACTATTTTGGAGGTGTTATGGTCATAATGACTATGTTGGGAGTGTTATGGGCATGATAACAATGTTAGGAGTGTAATAGTCATGATGACTATGATGGGAGTGTAATAGTCATGATGTTGGGAGAGTAATAATCATGATGACAATGTTCGGTGATTAATAGTCATGATGACTATGTTGGAATTGTTATGGTCATGATGACTATGTTGGGAGTGTTATGGTCATAATGACTATGTTGGGAGTGTTATGGTCATGATGACAATGTTGGGAGTGTAATAGTCATGATGACTATGATGGGAGTGTAATAGTCATGATGTTGGGAGAGTAATAGTCATGATGTTGGGAGAGTAATAGTCTTGATGTTGGGAGAGTAACAGTCATGATGTTGGGAGAGTAATAGTCATCATGTTTGGAGAGAAATAGTCATGATGACGATGTTGGGAGTGTAATTGTCACGATGACTATGTTGAGGTTTTATAGTCATGATGACGATGTCTGGAGAGTAATAGTCATGATGACTATGTAGGGAGTGTAATTGTCAAGACGACTATGTAGAGGTTTAATAGTCATGATGACTATGTTGGAAGTGTAATTGTCATGATGGCTATGTTGAGGTTCTATAGTCATGGTGACGATGTTGGGAGTGTAATAGTCACGATGAAGATGTTGGGAGAGTAATAGTCATGATGGCTATGATGGCAGTGTAATAATCACGATGAAGATGTTGGGGGTGTAATAGTCATGATGACTATGTTGGGAGTGTAATAGTCATTATGACTATGTTGGGAGTGTAATAGTCATGATGACTATGTTGGGAGTGCAATAGTCATGATGACTAAGTTGGTAGTGTAATATTCATGACGACTATGTTGGCAGTGAAATTGTCATAATGACTAAATTGGCAGTGTAACAGTCATGATGACTATGTTGGACGAGTAAAAGTCATGAAGTTGGGAGAGAAATAGTCATGAAGACTATGTTGGGGGTGTTATGGTCATGATGACTATGTTGGGGGTGTAATAGTCATGATGACTATGTTAGGAGAGTAATGGTCATGATGACTATGTTGGGAGTGCAATTGTCATGATGAAAATGTTGAGGTTTTATAGTCATGATGACGATGTTGGGAGAGTAATAGTCATGATGACTATGTTAGGAGTGTAATTGTCATGATGACCATTTTCAGGTTTTATAGTCATGATGACTATGTTGGGAGTGTAATTGTCATGATGGCTATGTTGAGGTTTTATAGTCATGATGACGATGTTGGGAGTGTAATAGTCACGATGAAGATGTTGGGGGTGTAATAGTCATGATGACTATGTTGGGAGAGTAATAGTCATGATGACTATGTTGGGAGTATAATACTCATGATGACTGTGTTGGGAGAGTAATAGTCATGATGACTATGTTGATGTTTTATAGTCATGATAACGATGTTGGGAGTGTAATAGTCATGATAACGATGTTGGGAGTGTAATAGTCATGATGACTATATTGGGAGTGAAATTGTCATGATGACTATGTTGGGAGTGTAATAGTCGTGATGACAATGTTCGGAGTGTAATAGTCATGATGACTATGTTGGGAGTGTAATAGTCATGATGACTATATTGGGAGAGTAATAGTCATGATGACAATGTTGGGAGTGTAATAGTCATGCTGTCTATGTTGGGAGTGTAATTGTCATGATGACTATGTTGGGAGAGTAATAGTCATGATGACTATGTTGGGAGTGTAAAAGTCATGATAACTATGTTGGGAGAGTCATAGTCATGATGATTTTGTTGAGGTTTCATAGTCATGATGACGATGTTGGGAGTGTAATAGTCATGATGTTGAGAGAGTAATAGTCATGATGTTGTGAGAGTAATAGTCATGATGTTGGGAGAGTAATAGTCCTGATGTTGGGAGAGTAGTAGTCTTGATGTTAGGAGAGTAATAGTCATGATGTTGAGAGAGAAATTGTCATGATGTTGGGAGAGTAATAGTCATGATGACGATGTTTGGAGAGTAATAGTCATGATGACTATAATGGAAGTGTAATAGTCATGATGACTATGTTGGGAGTGAAATAGTCATGATGACTATGTTGGGAGAGTAATAGTCATGATGACAATGTTGGGAGTGTAATTGTCATGATGACAATGTTGAGGTTTTATAGTAATGATGACGATGTCTGGAGAGCAATAGTCATGATGACTATATAGGGAGTGTAATTGTCATGATGACTATGTTGAGGTTTTATTATCATGATGAATATGTTGGGAGTGCAATTGTCATGATAGCTATGTTGAGGTTTTATAGTTATGATGACGATGTTGGGAGTGTAATAGTCACGATGACGATGTTGGGAGAGTAACAGTCATGATGAGTATGATAGGAGTGTAATAGTCACGATGAAGATGTTGGGGTGTAATAGTCATGATGACTATGTTGGGAGTGTAATAGTAATGGTGACTATGTTGGGAGTGTAATAGTCATGATGATTATGTTGGGAGTGTAATAGTCATGATTCCTAAGTTGGTAGTGTAATAATCATGACGACTATTTTGACAGTGTAATTGTCATGATGACTATATTGGCAGTGTAATAGCCATGATGACTGTTGAGAGTGTAATAGTCATGATGACTATGTTGGATGTGTAATAGTCAAAATGTTGGAAGAGTAATAGTCATGATGACTATGTTGAGAGTGTTATGGTCATGATGACTATGTTGGGAGTGTTATGGTCATGATGACAATGTTGGGAGTCTTATGGTCATGATGACGATGTTGGAAGAGTAATAGTCATGATGTTGGGAGAGTAATAGTCATGATGTTGGGAGAGTAATAGTCATGATGACTATGCTAGGGGTGTAATAGTCATGATGACTATATTGGGTGAGTAATAGGTATGATGACTATGTTGGGAGTGTAATTGTCATGATGGTTATGTTGAGGATTTATAGTCATAATGAAGATATTGGGAGTGTAATTGACATGATGGCTATTTTGAGGTTTTATACTGATGATGACGATGTTGGGAGTGTAATAACCACGATGAAGATGTTGGAGGTGTAATAGTCATGATGACTATGTTGGGAGTGTAATAGTCATGATGACTATGTTGGGAGAGTAATAGTCATGATGACTATTTTGGGAGTGTAATAGTCATGATGACTATGTTGGGAGTGTAATAGTCATGATGATTATGTTGGGAGTGTAATAGTCATGATGACTTAGTTGGGAGAGTAATAGTCATGAAGACTATGTTGGGATAGTAATAGTCATGATGACTATGTTGGAAGTGTAACAGCCATGATGACTATGTTGGGAGAGTAATAGTCATGATGACTATGTTGAGGTTTTATAGTCAAGATGACGATGTTCGGAGTGTAATAGTAATGATGACTATGTTGGGAGTGTAATTGTCATGATGACTATGTTTAGAGTGTAATAGTCATGATGACTATGTTGGGAGTGTAATAGTCATTATGACTATGTTGGGAGTGTAATAGTCATGATGACTATGTTGGGAGTGCAATAGTCATGATGACTAAGTTGGTAGTGTAATATTCATGACGACTATGTTGGCAGTGTAATTGTCATAATGACTAAATTGGCAGTGTAACAGTCATGATGACTATGTTGGACGTGTAAAAGTCATGAAGTTGGGAGAGAAATAGTCATGAAGACTATGTTGGGGGTGTTATGGTCATGATGACTATGGTGGGGGTGTAATAGTCATGATGACTATGTTAGGAGAGTAATGGTCATGATGACTATGTTGGGAGTGCAATTGTCATGATGAAAATGTTGAGGTTTTATAGTCATGATGACGATGTTGGGAGAGTAATAGTCATGATGACTATGTTAGGAGTGTAATTGTCATGATGACCATTTTCAGGTTTTATAGTCATGATGACTATGTTGGGAGTGTAATTGTCATGATGGCTATGTTGAGGTTTTATAGTCATGATGACGATGTTGGGAGTGTAATAGTCACGATGAAGATGTTGGGGGTGTAATAGTCATGATGACTATGTTGGGAGAGTAATAGTCATGATGACTATGTTGGGAGTATAATACTCATGATGACTGTGTTGGGAGAGTAATAGTCATGATGACTATGTTGAGGTTTTATAGTCATGATAACGATGTTGGGAGTGTAATAGTCATGATGACTATATTGGGAGTGAAATTGTCATGATGACTATGTTGGGAGTGTAATAGTCGTGATGACAATGTTCGGAGTGTAATAGTCTTGATGACTATGTTGGGAGTGTAATAGTCATGATGACTATATTGGGAGAGTAATAGTCATGATGACAATGTTGGGAGTGTAATAGTCATGCTGTCTATGTTGGGAGTGTAATTGTCATGATGACTATGTTGGGAGAGTAATAGTCATGATGACTATGTTGGGAGTGTAAAAGTCATGATAACTATGTTGGGAGAGTCATAGTCATGATGATTTTGTTGAGGTTTCATAGTCATGATGACGATGTTGGGAGTGTAATAGTCATGATGTTGAGAGAGTAATAGTCATGATGTTGTGAGAGTAATAGTCATGATGTTGGGAGAGTAATAGTCCTGATGTTGGGAGAGTAGTAGTCTTGATGTTAGGAGAGTAATAGTCATGATGTTGAGAGAGAAATTGTCATGATGTTGGGAGAGTAATAGTCATGATGACGATGTTTGGAGAGTAATAGTCATGATGACAATGTTGGGAGTGTAATTGTCATGATGACAATGTTGAGGTTTTATAGTAATGATGACGATGTCTGGAGAGCAATAGTCATGATGACTATATATGGAGTGTAATTGTCATGATGACTATGTTGAGGTTTTATTGTCATGATGAATATGTTGGGAGTGCAATTGTCATGATAGCTATGTTGAGGTTTTATAGTTATGATGACGATGTTGGGAGTGTAATAGTCACGATGACGATGTTGGGAGAGTAACAGTCATGATGAGTATGATAGGAGTGTAATAGTCACGATGAAGATGTTGGGGTGTAATAGTCATGATGACTATGTTGGGAGTGTAATAGTAATGGTGACTATGTTGGGAGTGTAATAGTCATGATGATTATGTTGGGAGTGTAATAGTCATGATTCCTAAGTTGGTAGTGTAATAATCATGACGACTATTTTGACAGTGTAATTGTCATGATGACTATATTGGCAGTGTAATAGCCATGATGACTGTTGAGAGTGTAATAGTCATGATGACTATGTTGGATGTGTAATAGTCAAAATGTTGGAAGAGTAATAGTCATGATGACTATGTTGAGAGTGTTATGGTCATGATGACTATGTTGGGAGTGTTATGGTCATGATGACAATGTTGGGAGTCTTATGGTCATGATGACGATGTTGGAAGAGTAATAGTCATGATGTTGGGAGAGTAATAGTCATGATGTTGGGAGAGTAATAGTCATGATGACTATGCTAGGGGTGTAATAGTCATGATGACTATATTGGGTGAGTAATAGGTATGATGACTATGTTGGGAGTGTAATTGTCATGATGGCTATGTTGAGGATTTATAGTCATAATGAAGATATTGGGAGTGTAATTGACATGATGGCTATTTTGAGGTTTTATACTGATGATGACGATGTTGGGAGTGTAATAACCACGATGAAGATGTTGGAGGTGTAATAGTCATGATGACTAAGTTGGGAGTGTAATAGTCATGATGACTATGTTGGGAGAGTAATAGTCATGATGACTATTTTGGGAGTGTAATAGTCATGATGACTATGTTGGGAGTGTAATAGTCATGATGATTATGTTGGGAGTGTAATAGTCATGATGACTTAGTTGGGAGAGTAATAGTCATGAAGACTATGTTGGGATAGTAATAGCCATGATGACTATGTTGGGAGAGTAATAGTCATGATGACTATGTTGAGGTTTTATAGTCAAGATGACGATGTTCGGAGTGTAATAGTAATGATGACTATGTTGGGAGTGTAATTGTCATGATGACTATGTTTAGAGTGTAATAGTCATGATGACTATGTTGGGAGTGTAATAGTCATTATGACTATGTTGGGAGAGTAATAGTCATGATGACTATGTTGGGAGAGTAATAGTCATGAGGACTATGTTGGGAGAGTAATAGTCATGATGACAATGTTGGGAGTGTAATAGCGATGATGACTATATTAGGAGAGTAATAGTGATGATGACTATGTTAGGAGTGTAATAGTCATGATGACAATGTTAGGAGTGTAATAGTCATGATGACTATGTTGGGAGTGTAATAGTCATGTTGCTTATGTTGGGAGTGTAATAGCCATGATGACTATGTTGGGAGAGTAATAGTCATGATGACTATGTTGGGAGTGTAATTGTCCTGATGACTATGTTGGGAGTGTAATAGTCATGATGATTATGTTAGAAGTGTAATTGTCATGATGAAAATTTTAGGAGTGTAATAGTCATGATGACTATGTTGGGAGTGTAATAGTCATGATGACTATGTTGGGAGAGTAATAGTCATGATAACTATCTTGGGAGTGTAATAGTCATGATGACTATGTTGGAAGTGTAACAGCCATGATGACTATGTTGGGAGTGTAATAGTCATGATAATTATGTTGGGAGAGTAATAGTCATGATGACTATGTTGGGAGAGTAATAGTCATGAAGACTATGTTGGGATAGTAATAGTCATGATGACTATGTTGGAAGTGTAACAGCCATGATGACTATGTTGGGAGAGTATTAGTCATGATTACTATGTTGAGGTTTTATAGTCACGATGACGATGTTGTGAGTGTAATAGTCATGATGACTATGTTGGGAGTGTAATTGTCATGATGACTATGTTAAGAGTGTAATATTCATGATGACTATGTTGGGAGTGTAATAGTCATGATGACTATGTTGGGAGAGTAATAGTCATGATGACAATGTTGGGAGTGTAATAGCGATGATGACTATATTAGGAGAGTAATAGTGATGATGACTATGTTGGGAGTGTAATAGTCATGATGACAATGTTAGGAGTGTAATAGTCATGATGACTATGTTGGGAGCGTAACAGTCATGGTGCATATGTTGGGAGTGTAATAGCCATGATGACTAAGTTGGGAGTGTAATTGTCCGGATGACTAATTTGGGAGTGTAATCCTCATGATGACTATGTTGGGAGTGTAATAGTAATGATGACTATGTTGGGAGTGTAATAGTAATGATGACTATGTTGGGAGAGTATTAGTCATGATGACAATGTTGGGAGTGTAATAGCGATGATGACTATATTAGGAGAGTAATAGTGATGATAACTATTTTTGAAGTGTAATAGTCATGATGACTATGTTGGGAGAGTAATAGTCATGATGACTATCTTGGGAGTGCAATAGTCATGATAACTATGGTAGGAGTGTAATAGTCATGATGATTATGTTGGGAGTGTAATAGTCATGATGACTATGTTGGGAGTGTAATAGTCATGGTGCTTATGTTGGGAGTGTAATAGTCATGGTGCTTATGTTGGGAGTGTAATAGCCATGATGAAAATGTTGGGAGAGTAATAGTCATGATGACTATGTTGGGAGTGTAATTGTCCTGATGACTATGTTGGGAGTGTAATAGTCATGATGATTATGTTAGAAGTGTAATTGTCATGATGAAAATTTTAGGAGTGTAATAGTCATGATGAATATGTTGGGAGTGTAATAGTCATGATGACTATGTTGGGAGAGTAATAGTCATGATAACTATCTTGGGAGTGTAATAGTCATGATGACTATGTTGGAAGTGTAACAGCCATGATGACTATGTTGGGAGTGTAATAGTCATGATGACTATGTTGGGAGAGTAATAGTCATGAAGACTATGTTGGGATAGTAATAGTCATGATGACTATGTTGGAAGTGTAACAGCCATGATGACTATGTTGGGAGAGTATTAGTCATGATGACTATGTTGAGGTTTTATAGTCACGATGTCGATGCTGGGAGTGTAATAGTCATGATGACTATGTTGGGAGTGTAATTGTCATGATGACTATGTTTAGAGTGTAATAGTCATGATGACTATGTTGGGAGTGTAATAGTCATGATGACTATGTTGGGAGAGTAATAGTCATGATGACAATGTTGGGAGTGTAATAGCGATGATGACTATATTAGGAGAGTAATAGTGATGATGACTATGTTGGGAGTGTAATAGTCATGATGACAATGTTAGGAGTGTAATAGTCATGATGACTATGTTGGGAGCGTAATAGTCATAATGCCTATGTTGGGAGTGTAATAGCCATGAGGACTATGTTGGGAGTGTAATTGTGCTGCTGACTAATTTGGGAGTGTAGTCCTCATGATGACTATGTTGGGAGTGGAATAGTAATGATGACTTTGTTGGGAGTGTAATAGTAATGATGACTATGTTGGGAGTGTAATAGACATGATGACTATGTTGGGAGTGTGAGAGTCATGATGAATATGTTTCGAGAGTAATAATCATGATGACTATGTTGGGAGTGTAATTGTCGTGATGAATATGTTGGGAGTGTAATAGTCATGATGACTATTTCCATGACTATTGGCATATTTTCGGTATAAAATGTCGTAATTTGAAACTGCGAGTAGATGCATAGAGCAAGAATTTGGTTTAAAAATATGGCTTAAGCATCGAATTTGGGATGTTTGGGATATTTTGAAAACTGCAGGGGAGGGGGTTTGGGCAAAATGTGACTTATCGCCGCTCTCAGGATCACTCTTTGCCCAAACCTTCCTTGCAGTTTTCAAAATATCCAAAACATCCCAAATTCGACGCTTGAGCTATATTTTGGAGTCAAATTGTGGCTCTCTGCCCGTATTAGCAGTTTGAAGTTTCGAATTTTTATTCCGAAATAATGCCAATTACTGTGAGCGACGAAAGGTCACATTTTGCCCAAAACCCCCTGCAGTTTTCAAAATATCCCAATTATCCCAAATTCCACCCTTGAGCCAAATTTTGGAGCCAAATTCTGGCTCTCTGCACGTATTCGCAGTTTTACATTAGGAATTTTTATACCGAAAATATGCCAATTACTTAAAGCGGCGATGGATCACATTTTGCCTAAACCCTCCTGCAGTTTTCAAAATATCCAAAACATCCCAAATTCATCCATATGAGCAATATTTTGCAGCCAAATTCTGGCTCTCTGCACGTATTCGCAGTTTGAAATCACGACTTTTTATACCGAAAATATGCCAATTACTGAAAGCGGCAATAGATCACATTCTGCCCAAACACTCCCTGCAGTTTTCAAAATATCCCAAACATCCCGAATTAGACGCTTGACCCATATTTTGGAGCCAAATTCTCGCTCTCTACACGCATTCGCAGTTTGAAATTACGACATTTTATACCGAAAATATGCCAATTACTGAGAGCGGCGATGGATCACATATTGTCCAAACCCTCCCAGCAGTTTCAAAATATCCAAAACATCCCAAATTCGACCCTTGAGAATTATTTTGGAGCCAAATTTTGTCTTTCTGCTTGTATTCGCCGTCTGAAATTACGACTTTTTATACCGAAAATATGCCAAGTACTAAAAGCGGCGATGGATCAAATTTTGTCCAAATCCTCTCTGCAGCTTTTAAATTATCCCAAACATCCCAAATTCGACCCTTGAGCCATATTTTGGAGCCAAATTCTGGCTCTCTGCACATATTCTCAGTTTGAAATTACGACATTTTATATCGAAAATATGTCAATAACTGCTAGCAGCGATAGGTCACATTTTGCCCAAACCCCCCCTGCAGTTTTCAAAATATCCCAAGCATCCCAAATTCGACGCTTGAGCCATATTTTGAAGCCAAATTTGGGCTCTCTGCACGTATTCGCAGTCTGAAATTACGAATTTTATACCGAAAATATGCCAATTACTTTGAGCGGCAATGGGTCACATTTTGCCAAAACCCCGCCATGCTGTTTTCAAAGTATCGCAAATATTCTAAATTCGACGCTTGAGCCGAATTTTGGAGCAAAACTGTGGATCTCTGCACGTATTAGCTGTTTGAAATTTTTACTTTTTTTACCGAAATAATGCCAATTACTGTGAGAGGCGAAGTGTCATATTTTGCCCAAAACCCCCTGTAGTTTTCAAAATATCCCAAACATCCAAAATTCCACCCTTGAGCCATATTTTAGAGGCAAATTCTGGCTCTCTGCACGTATTCACAGTTTAAATTATGACATTTTATACCGAAAATATGCCAATTACTGAGAGCGGCGATGGATCACATTTTGCCCAAACCCTCCCTGCAGTTTTCAAAATATCCAAAACATCCCAAATTCGACGCTTGAGCTATATTTTAGAGCCAAATTCAGGCTCTCTGCACGTATTCGCAGTTCAAAATTATGACTTTTTATACCAAAAATATGCCAATTACTGAAAGCAGTGATTTATCAAATTTTGCCCACACCCTCCCTGCAGTTTCCAAAATTTCCCAAATGTCCCAAATTCATCGCTTGACCCATATTTTAGAGCCAAATTCTGGCTATCTGCACGTATTCGCAGTTTGAAATTACGACTTTTTATACCGAAAATATGCCAATTACTGAGAGCGGAGATGAATCACATTTTGCCCAAACCCTCCCTGCAGATTTTAAAAATATCCCAAACATCCAAAATTTGGCCCTTGAGAATTATTTTGGAGCCAAATTCTGCTTCTCTGCACGTATTCGTTGTTTGAAATTACGAATTTTTATCCCAAACATCTCAAATTTGACGCTTGAAAATATGCTAATTCTTGAAAGCAGCGATGGGTCACATTTTGCCCAAACCCTCCGGCAGTTTGCAAAATATCCCAAACATCCCAATTTTGACCTTTGAGCCATATTTTAGAAACCAAATCTGGCTCTCTGCGCGTATTCGCAGTTTGAAATTACGACTTTTTATACCGAAAACATGAAAATTACTGAAAGCGGCGATGGATCACATTTTACCCAAACCCTCCCTGCAGTTTTCAAAATATCCCAAACATCCGAAATTTGAAGCTTGAGCCATATTTTGGAGCCAAATTTGGGCACTCTGCACGTATTCGCAGTTTGAAATTATTTCATTTTTTATGAAAATATGCCAATTACTGAGAGCGACGATGGGTCACATTTTGCCCAAACCCCCCTGCAGTTATCAAAATATCCCAAACATCCCAAATTCGACACTTGAGCTATATTTTGGAGCCAAATTCTCTTTCTCTGCACGTATTCGCAGTTTGAAATTGGGACATTTTGTACCGAAAATATGCCAATTACTGAGTGCGGCGATGGATCGTATTTTGCCCACGTCCTCCCTGCAGTTTTCAAAATATCCCAAACATCCCAAATTCGACCCTTCAGCCATATTTTGGAGCCAAATTCTGGCTCTCTGCACATATTCTCAGTTTAAAATTACGACATTTTATACCAAAAATATGTCAATTACTGAGAGCGGCGATAGATCACATTTTGCCCAAAACCTCCCTGCAGTTTCCAAAATTTCCCAAACATCCCAAATTCAATGCTTGACCCATATTTTGGAGCCAAATTCTGGCTCTCTGCACGTATTCGCAGTTTGAAATTACTGCTTTTTAAACCGAAAGTATGCCAGTTACTGAGAGCGGCGATGGATCACATTTTGCCCAAACCCTCCCTGCAGTTTTCAAAATATCCAAAACATCCAAAATTCGACGCTTGAGCCATATTTTGGAGTCAAATTCGGGCTCTCTGCACGTATTCGCAGTTTGAAATTATTTCATTTTCTACGAAAATATGCCAATTACTGAGAGCGACGATGGGTCACATTTTGCCCAAACCCTCCTGCAGTTTTCAAAATATCCCAAACATCCCAAATTCGACCCATGAGCTATATTTTTGTGCCAAATTCTCTCTCTTTCTGCACGTATTCGCAGTTTGAAATTGGGACATTTTATACCAAAAATATGCCAATTACTGAGTGCGGCGGTGGATCGTATTTTGCCCAAGTCCTCCCTGCAGTTTTCAAAATATCCCAAACATCCCAAATTCGACCCTTCAGCCATATTTTGGAGCCAAATTCTGGCTCTCTGCACATATTCGCAGTTTAAAATTACGATATTTTATACCAAAAATATGTCAATTACTGAAAGCGGCGATAGATCACATTTTGCCCAAATCCCCCCTGCAGTTTTCAAAATATCCCAAACATCCCAAATTCAACGCTTGAGCATATTTTGGAGGAAAATTCTGGCTCTCTGCACGTATTCGCCGTTTGAAATTACGACTTTTTATACCGAAAATGTGCCAATTACTTTGAGCGTCGATCGGTCACATTTTGCCCAAACCCTGCCATGCTGTTTTCAAAATATCGCAAACATTCCAAATTCGACGCTTGAGCCGAATTTTGGAGCAAAATTGTGGATCTTTGCACGTATTAGCTGTTTGAAATTTTTACTTTTTTTTTACCGAAATAATGCCAATTACTGTGGGAGGCGAAGGGTCATATTTTGCCCAAAACCCCCTGTAGTTTTCAAAATATCCCAAACATCCCAAATTCCACCCTTGAGCCATATTTTGGAGGCAAATTCTGGCAATCTCTGCACGTATTCGCAGTTTAAATTATGACATTTTATATCGAAAATATGCCAATTTTTGAGAGCGGCGATGGATCACATTTTGCCCAATCCCTTCTAGCAATTTTCAAAATATCCAGAACATCCCAAATTCGACGCTTCAGCCATATTTTGGAGTCAAATTGTTGCTCTCTTCACGTATTACCATTTTGAAATTTCGACTTTTTATTCCGAAATAATGCCAATTACTGTGAGCTACGAAAGGTCGCATTTTTCCCAAAACACCCTGCAGTTTTCAAAATATCCCAATTATCCCAAATTCCACCCTTGAGCCAAATTTCGGAGCCAAATTCTGGCGCTCCGCACGTATTCGCAGTTTTACATTAGGATTTTTTATACAGAAAATATGCCAATTACTTAGAGAAGCGATGGATCACATTTTGCCTAAACCCTCCTTGCAGTTTTCAAAATATCCAAAACATCCCAAATTCGAACCTTGAGCCATATTTTGGAGCTAATTTCTGGCTCTCTGCACGTATTCGCAGTTTGAAATTACGAATTTTTATCCCAATTATCCCAAATTTGACGGTTGAAAATATGCCAATTACTGAAAGAAGCGATGGGTCACATTTTGCCCAAACCCCCCTGCAGTTTGCAAAATATCCCAAACATCCCAAATTGGACCCTTGAGCCTTATTTTGGAGCCAAATTCTGGCTTTCTGCGCGTATTCGCAGTATGAAATTACGATTTTTTATACCGAAAACATGCCAATTACTGAAAGCAGCGATGGATCAAATTTTGCCCAAACCCTCACTGCAGTTTTTAAATTATCCCAAACATCCCAAATTGGACAATTGAGCCATATTTTGGAGCCAAATTCTGGCTCTCTGCACATATTCGCAGTTTGAAATTACAACATTTTATATCGAAAATATGTCAATACCTGCTAGAAGCGATAGGTCACATTTTGCCCAAACCCCCCTGCAGTTTTCAAAATATCCCAAACATACCAAATTCGACGCTTGAGCCATATTTTGAAGCTAAATTCGGGCTCTCTGCACGTATTCGCAGTTTGAAATTTCGTCTTTTTAAACTGAAAATATGCCAATTACTGAGAGCGGCGATGGATCACATTTTGCCCAAACCCTCCCTGCAGTTTTCAAAATAAAGCAAACATCCCAAATTCGACGCTTGAGCTATATTTTGGGGCCAAATTCTGACTCTCTGCAAGTATTCGCAGTTTGAAATCACGAATTTTTATACCGAAAATATGCCAATTACTTTGAGCGGCGATCGGTCACATTTTGCCCAAACCCCGCCATGCTGTTTTCAAAATATCGCAAACATTCCAAATTCGACGCTTGAGCCGAATTTTGGAGCAAAATTGTGGATCTCTGCACGTATTAGCTGTTTGAAATTTTTACATTTATACCGAAATAATGCCAATTACTGTGAGAGGCGAAGGGTCATATTTTGCCCAAAACCCCCTGTAGTTTTCAAAATATCCCAAACATCCCAAATTCCACCCTTGAGCCATATTTTGGAGGCAAATTCTGGCTCTCTGCACGTATTCGCAGTATAAATTATGACATTTTATATCGAAAATATGCCAATTGTTGAGAGCGGCGATGGATCACATTTTGCCCAATCCCTTTTTGCAATTTTCAAAATATCCAAAACATCCCAAATTCGACGCTTCAGCCATATTTTGGAGCCAAATTGTTGCTCTCTGCACGTATTAGCATTTTGAAATTTCGTCTTTTATTCTGAAATAATGCCAATTACTCTGAGCTACGAAAGGTCGCATTTTGCCCAAAACACCCTGCAGTTTTCAAAATATCCCAATTATCCCAAATTCCACCCTTGAGCCTAATTTCGGAGCCAAATTCTGGCGCTCCGCATGTATTCGCAGTTTTACATTAGGATTTTTTATTCAGAAAATATGCCAATTACTTAGAGAAGCGATGGATCACATTTTGCCTAAACCCTCCTTGCAGTTTTCAAAATATCCAAAACATACCAAATTCGACCCTTGAGCCATATTTTGGAGCTAATTTCTGGCTCTCTGCACGTATTCGCAGTTTGAAATTACGAATTTTTATCTCAATTATCCCAAATTTGACGGTTGAAAATATGCCAATTACTGAAAGAAGCGATGGGTCACATTTTGCCCAAACCCCCCTGCAGTTTGCAAAATATCCCAAACATCCCAAATTCGACCATTGAGCCTTATTTTGGAGCCAAATTCTGGCTTTCTGCGCGTATTCGCAGTATGAAATTACGATTTTGTATACCGAAAACATGACAATTACTGAAAGCAGCGATGGATCACATTTTGCCCAAACCCTCCCTGCAGTTTTCAAAATATCCAAAACATCCCAAATTCGACGCTTGAGCAATATTTTGGAGCCAAATTGGGGCTCTCTGCACGTATTCGCAGTTTAAAATTATTTCATTTTATATCGAAAATATGCCAATTACTGAGAGCGACGATTGGTCACATTTTGCCCAAACCCCCCTGTAGTTTTCAAAATATACCAAACATCCTAACTTCGACCCATGACCTATATTTTGATGCCAAATTTTTGCTCTCTGAACGTATTCGCAGTTTGAACTTACAACATTTTATACCGAAAGTATGCCAATTACTGAGTGCGGCGATGGATCACATTTTGCCCAAGCACTCCCTGCAGTTTTCAAAATATCCCAAACATCTCAAATTCGACCCTTGAGCCATATTTTGGCGCCAAATTTTGGCTTTCTGCATGTATTCGCAGTATGAAATTACGGCTTTTTATATCGAAAATATGCCAATTACTGAAAGCGGCGATGGATCACATTTTGCCGAAACCCCCTCTGCAGTTTTAAAATTATCCCAAACATCCCAAATTAGACCCTTGAGCCATATTTTGGAGCCAAATTCTTGCTCTCTGCACATATTCGCAGTTTGAAATTACGACAATTTATATCGAAAATATGTCAATACTTGCTACCAGCGATAGGTCACATTTTGTCTAAACCCCCCTTGCAGTTTTCAAAATATCCCAAACATCCCAAATTCGACGCTTGAGCCACATTTTGGAGCAAAAATGTGGCTCTCTGCACGTATTAGCTGTTTGAAATTTTGACTTTTTATGCCGAAATAATGCCAATTACTGTGAGCAGCGAAAGGTCATATTTTGCCCAAAACCCCCTGTAGTTTTCAAAATATCCCAAACATCCCAAATTCCACCCTTGAGCCATATTTTAGAGGCAAATTCTGGCTCTCTGCACGTATTCTCAGTTTAAATTATGACATTTTATACCGAAAATATGCCAATTACTGAGAGCAACGATGGATCACATTTTGCCCAAACCCTTCTTGCAGTTTTCAAAATATCCAAAACATCCCAAATTCGACGCTTCAGCCATATTTTGGAGCTAAGTTCTGGCTCTCTGCATGTATTCGCAGTTTGAAATTACGAGATTTTATACCAAAAATATTCCAATTACTGCAAGTGGCGATGGATCACATTCTGCCCACACCCTCCTTGCAGTTTTCAAAATATCCCAAACATCCTAAATTCGACGCTTGAGCTATATTTTAGAGCCAAATTCTGGCTCTCTGCACGTATTCGCAGTTTAAAATTATGACTTTTTATACCGAAAATATGCCAATTACTGAGAGCGGAGATGTATCACATTTTGCCCAAACCCTTCCTGCAGTTTTCAAAATATCCCAAACATCCAAAATTTGACCCTTGAGAATTATTTTGGAGCCAAATTCTGCTTCTCTGCACGTATTCGTTGTTTGAAATTACGAATTTTTATCCCAAACATCTCAAATTTGACGCTTGAAAATATGCTAATTATTGAAAGCAGTGATGGAAAACATTTTGCCCAAACCCTCCGGCAGTTTGCAAAATATCCCAAACATCCCAAATTTGACCTTTGAGCCATATTTTGGAGCCAAAATCTGGCTCTCTGCGCGTATTCGCAGTCTGAAATTACGACTTTTTATACAGAAAACATGAAAATTACTTAAAGCGGCGATGGATCACATTTTGCCCAAACCCTCCCTGCAGTTTTCAAAATATCCCAAACATCCGAAATTCGACGCTTGAGCCATATTTTGGAGCCAAATTCGGGCTCTCTGCACGTATTCGCAGTTTGAAATTATTTCATTTTCTATGAAAATATGCCAATTACTGAGAGCGACGATGGGTCACATTTTGCCTAAACCCCCCTGCAGTTATCAAAATATCCCAAGTATCCCAAATTTTACCCTTGAGCTATATTTTGGAGCCAAATTCTCTTGCTCTGCTCGTATTCGCAGTTTGAAATTGGGATATTTTATACCGAAAATATGCCAATTACTGAGTGCGGCGATGGATCGTATTTTGCCCACGTCCTCCCTGCAGTTTTCAAAATATCCCAAACATCCCAAATTCGACCCTTCAGCCATATTTTGGAGCCAAATTCTGGCTCTCTGCACATATTCTCAGTTTAAAATTACGAAATTTTATACCAAAAATATGTCAACTACTGAGAGCAACGATAGATCACATTTTGCTCAAAACCTCCCTGCAGTTTCCAGAATTTCCCAAACATCCCAAATTCAACGCTTGACTCATATTTTGGAGCCAAATTCTGGCTCTCTGCACGTATTCGCAGTTTGAAATTACTACTTTTTAAACCGAAAGTATGCCAATTACTGTGAGCGGCGATGGATCACATTTTGCCCAAACCCTCCCTGCAGTTTTCAAAATATCCCAAACATCCAAAATTCGACCCTTGAGAATTATTTTGGAGCCAAATTTTTCCTCTCTGCACGTATTCGTTGTTTGAAATTACGACTTTTTATCCCAAACATCCCAAATTTGACGCTTGAAAATATGCTAATTATTGAAAGCAGCGATGGGTCACATTTTGCCCAAACCCCCCGGCAGTTTGCAAAATATCCCAAACATAAAAAATTTGACCTTTGAGCAATATTTTGGAGCCAAAATCTGGCTCTCTGCGCGTATTCGCAGTTTGAAATTACGACTTTTATAACGAAAACATGAAAATTACTGAAAGCGGCGATGGATCACATTTTGTCCAAATCTTCCCTGCAGTTTTCAAAATATCCAAAACATCCAAAATTCGACGCTTGAGCCGCTTGATCCAAATTGTGGCTCTCTGCACGTATTCGCAGTTTGAAATTATTTCATTTTCTACGAAAATATGCCAATTACTGAGAGCGACGATGGGTCACATTTTGCCAAAACCCCCCTGCAGTTTTCAAAATATCCCAAACATCCCAAATTCGACCCATGAGCTATATTTTTGAGCCAAATTCTCTCTCTTTCTGCACGTATTCGCAGTTTGAAATTGGGACATTTTATACCAAAAATATGCCAATTACTGAGTGCGGCGGTGGATCGTATTTTGCCCATGTCCTCCCTGCAGTTTTCAAAATATCCCAAACATCCCAAATTCAACGCTTGAGCATATTTTGGAGGAAAATTCTGGCTCTCTGCACGTATTCGCCGTTTGAAATTACGACTTTTTATACCGAAAATATGCCAATTACTTTGAGCGGCGATCGGTCACATTTTGCCCAAACCCCGCCATGCTGTTTTCAAAATATCGCAAACATTCCAAATTCGACGCTTGAGCCGAATTATGGAGCAAAATTGTGGATCTCTGCACGTATTAGCTGTTTGAAATTTTTACTTTTTTTACCGAAATAATGCCAATTACTGTGAGAGGCGAAGGGTCATATTTTGCCCAAAACCCCCTGTTGTTTTAAAAATATCCCAAACATCCCAAATTCCACCCTTGAGCCATATTTTGGAGGCAAATTCTGGCTCTCTGCACGTATTCGCAGTTTAAATTATGACATTTTATATCGAAAATATGCCAATTTTTGAGAGCAGCGATGGATCACATTTTGCCCAATCCCTTCTAGCAATTTTCAAAATATCCAAAACATCCCAAATTCGACGCTTCAGCCATATTTTGGAGCCAAATTGTTGCTCTCTGCACGTATTAGCATTTTGAAATTTCGACTTTTTATTCCGAAATAATGCCAATTACTGTGAGCTACGAAAGGTCGCATTTTGCCCAAAACACCCTGCAGTTTTCAAAATATCCCAATTATCCCAAATTCCACCCTTGAGCCAAATTTCGGAGCCAAATTCTGGCGCTCCGCACGTATTCGCAGTTTTACATTAGGATTTTTTATACAGAAAATATGCCAATTACTTAGAGAAGGGATGGATCACATTTTGCCTAAACCCTCCTTGCAGTTTTCAAAATATCCAAAACATCCCAAATTCGACCCTTGAGCCATATTTTGGAGCTAATTTCTGGCTCTCTGCACGTATTCGCAGTTTGAAATTACGAATTTTTATCCCAATTATCCCAAATTTGACGGTTGAAAATATGCCAATTACTGAAAGAAGCGATGGGTCACATTTTGCCCAAACCCCCCTGCAGTTTGCAAAATATCCCAAACATCCCAAATTGGACCCTTGAGCCTTATTTTGGAGCCAAATTCTGGCTTTCTGCGCGTATTCGCAGTATGAAATTACGATTTTTTATACCAAAAACATGACAATTACTGAAAGCAGCGATGGATCACATTTTGGCCAAACCCTCCCTGCAGTTTTCAAAATATCCAAAACATCCCAAATTCGACGCTTGAGCAATATTTTGGAGCCAAATTGGGGCTCTCTGCATGTATTCGCAGTTTGAAATTATTTCATTTTATACCGAAAATATGCCAATTACTGAGAGCGACGATTGGTCACATTTTGCCCAAACCCCCCTGTAGTTTTCAAAATATACCAAACATCCTAACTTCGACCCATGACCTATATTTTGATGCCAAATTTTTGCTCTCTGAACGTATTCGCAGTTTGAACTTACAACATTTTATACCGAAAATATGCCAATTACTGAGTGCGGCGATGGATCACATTTTGCCCAAGCACTCCCTGCAGTTTTCAAAATATCCCAAACATCTCAAATTCGACCCTTGAGCCATATTTTGGCGCCAAATTTGGCTTTCTGCATGTATTCGCAGTATGAAATTACGGCTTTTTATACCGAAAATATGCCAATTACTGAAAGCGGCGATGGATTACATTTTGCCGAAACCCCCTCTGCAGTTTTATAATTATCCCAAACATCCCAAATTAGACCCTTGAGCCATATTTTGGAGCCAAATTCTTGCTCTCTGCACATATTGGCAGTTTGAAATTACGACAATTTATATCGAAAATATGTCAATACTTGCTAGCAGCGATAGGTCACATTTTGTCTAAACCCCCCTGCAGTTTTCAAAATATCCCAAACATCCCAAATTCGACGCTTTAGCCATATTTTGGAGCAAAAATGTGGCTCTCTGCAGGTATTAGCTGTTTGAAATTTTGACTTTTTATGCCGAAATAATGCCAATTACTGTGAGCAGCGAAAGGTCATATTTTGCCCAAAACCCCCCTGCAGTTTTCAAAATATCCCAAACATCCCAAATTTCACCCTTGAGCTATATTTTGGAGGCAAACTCTGGCTCTATGCACTTATTCGCAGTTAAAATTAGGACATTTTATACCGAAAATATGCCAATTACTGTGAGCGGCGATGGATCACTGTTTGCCCAAACCCTCCTTGCAGTTTTCAAAATATCCAAAACATCCTAAATTCTACGTTTGAGCCATATTTTGGAGCCAAATTGTGGCTCTCTGCACGTATTAGCAGTATGAAATTTCGAGTTTTTTTATCCCGAAATAATGCCAATTACTGTTAGCGGCGAAAGGTCACATTTTGCCCAAAACCCCCTGCAGTTTTCAAAATATCCCAATTATCCCAAATTCCACCCTTGAGCCAAATTTTGGAGCCAAATTGTGGCTCTCTGCACGTATTCGCAGTTTTACATTAAGATTTTTTATACCGAAAATATGCCAATTACTTAGAGCGGCGATGGACCACATTTTGCCTAAACCCTCCTGCAGTTTTCAAAATATCCAAAACATCCCAATTTTGCCCAAACCCTCTCTGCAGTTTTTAAATTATCCCAAACATCCCAAATTCGACAATTGAGCCATATTTTGGAGCCAAATTCTGGCTCTCTGCACGCATTCGCATATTGAAATACGACTTTTTATACCGAAAATATGCCAATTACTGAGAGCGGCGATGGATCACATTTTACCCAAACCCTCCCAGCAGTTTTTAAAAAATCGAAAACATCCCAAATTCGACCCTTGAGGATTATTTTGGAACCAAATTTTGTCTTTCTGCTTGTATTCGCAGATTGAAATTACGACTTTTTATACCGAAAATATGCCAATTACTGAAAGCAGCGATGGATCAAATTTTGCACAAACCCTCTCTGCAGTTTTTAAATTATCCCAAACATCCCAAATTCGACAATTGAGCCATATTTTGGAGCCAAATTCTGGCTCTCTGCACATATTCGCAGTTTGAAATTACAACATTTTATATCGAAAATATGTCAATACCTGCTAGCAGCGATAGGTCATATTTTGCCCAAACCCCCCCTGCAGTTTTCAAAATATCCCAAACATCCCAAATTCGACGCTTGAGCCATATTTTGAAGCTAAATTCGGGCTCTCTGCACGTATTCGCAGTTTGAAATTTCGTCTTTTAAATTGAAAATATGCCAATTACTGAGAGCGGCGATGGATCACATTTTGCCCAAACCCTCCCTGCAGTTTTCAAAATATAGCAAACATCCCAAATTCGACGCTTGAGCTATATTTTGGGGCCAAATTCTGACTCTCTGCAAGTATTCGCAGTTTGAAATCACGAATTTTTATACCGAAAATATGCCAATTACTTTGAGCGGCGATCGGTCACATTTTGCCCAAACCCCGCCATGCTGTTTCCAAAATATCGCAAACATTCCAAATTCGATGCTTGAGCCGAATTTACCGATGGAAGATGTACATGTAAAACCGCTCTAATCCAGCTGAAAAGTTGATATATGCAATAAAAACAGAACTTCTCCCCTTTCAATATCTTACACAGTATTTTAACGAGAAACAAATAGTTGATTGAAAATGAAGTATTTAAGGTTATTTTCTAATCAATTATGTGTTTGCGTCATTTTTATCGTATATTAAATGAATTAATAACAATAAACTGAAAATTCACAAAAACGTGGAAAAACAGGAAAATATTGCCTAATTCGATGATATTTTGTTTAAACCACAGAAAGGAAAAGGGGATGATAAACGTCAAAATATTGCTAAATTCGAAGATTTTTAGAACAAAACAAAATGCAAGAAACTTGCTTAAAAATGCAAAATTTGCGAAATTAAGATATATGAAGGCCAAATCACATATCGTGAGAAAACATAAAGTAGTATCGAAATATTGGTAAAAACGAATATATTTACGTAAAATCACACTATATGAAAAACGTGAAAAAGTCACTATTTTACCATATTTGAGGATTTTAACTTCAAATTACAGAGCAAGGTTTCGTATTATTTAGATCCAAGAAAAGACATATGATAATGTTGTTTCCAATACAAATGATAAAAATCAATGTGTTTTCATTAGAATTAACTAAAATGTTCCTGATTTTCCGTTTATATTACCGATGGAAAATGTACACGTAAAATCGCTCTAATCCGGCTGAAACGTCGATATATGTAATAAAAACAGAACTTCTCCCATTTTCAATATCTTACTCAGTATTTTAACGAGAAACAAATAGTTGATTGAAAATGAAGTATTAAAGGTTAATTTCTAATCAATTATGTGTTTGCATCTTTTTATCGTATATATAATGAGTTAATACCAATAAACTGAAAATTCACAAAAACATGGAAAAACAGCAAAATATTGCCTAATTCGAAGATACTTTGTTTAAATCACATAAAAGGAAAAGGGGATGATAAACGTCTAAATATTGCTAAATTCGATTATTTTTAGTACAAAACAAAATGCAAGAAACTTGCTTAAAAATGCAAAATTTGCGAAATTCTGAGATATGAAGGCCAAATCACGTGTCGTGAGAAAACTTGAAGTAGTATCGAAATATTGGTAAAAACGAATATATTTACGTAAAATCACTCAACATTAAAAATGTGAAAAAGTCACTATTATACCATATTTGAGGATTTTAACTTCAAATCATAGAGCGAGGTTTCGTATTATTTAGATCCAAGAAAAGACTTATGACAATGCGAAACACATTTTATCATTCCAATACAAATGATAAAAATCAATGTGTTTTCATTAGAATTAACTAAAATGTTCCTGATTTTCCGTTTATATTACCGATGGAAGATGTACACGTAAAACCGCTCTAATCCGGCTGAAACGTTGATATATGCAATAAAAACAGAATTTCTCCCCTTTTCAATATCTTTCACAGTATTTTAACGAGAAACAAATAGTTGATTGAAAATGAAGTATTTATTGTTAATTTCTAATCAATTATGTGTTTGCATCATTTTTATCGTATATTTCATGAATTAATAACAATAACCTGAAAATTCACAAAAACGTGGAAAAACAGCAAAATATCGCATAATTCGATGATATTTTGTTTAAATCACATAAAGGAAAAGGGGATGATAAACGTCAAAATATTGCTAAATTCGAAGATTTTAGTTCAAAACGAAATGCAAGAAACTTGCTTAAAAATGCAAAATTTGCGAAATTCTGAGATATGAAGGCCAAATCACATATCGTGAGAAAACATGAAGTTGTATCGAAATAGTGGTAAAAATGATTATATTTACGTAAAATCACACTTTATGAAAAACGTGAAAAAGTCACTATTTTACCATATTTGAGGATTTTAACTTCAAATTACAGAGCAAGGTTTCGTATTACTTAGATCCAAGAAAAGACATATGACAATGTTGTTTCCAATACAAATGATAAAAATCAATGTATTTTCATTAGAATTAACTAAAATAATCCTGATTTTCCGTTTATTTTACCGATGGAAGATGTACACGTAAAACCGCTCTAATCCGGCTGAAACGTCGATATATGCAATAAAAACAGAACTTCTCCCCTTTTCAATATCTTTCTCAGTATTTTAACGAGAAACAAATAGTTGATTGAAAATGAAGTATTTAAGGGTAATTTCTAATCAATTATGTGTTTGCATCATTTTTATCGTATATTTAATGTATTAATAACAATAAACTGAAAATTCACAAAAACGTGGAAAAACAGCAAAATATTGCCTAATTCGATGATATTTTGTTTAAATCACATAAAGGAAAAGGGGATGATAAACGTGAAAATATTGCTCAATTAGATGATTTTTAGTACGAAACAAAATGGAAGAAAACTTGCTTAAATTGCAATATCATGCGAAATTCTGAGACCTGAAGGCCAAATCACATATCGTGATATAATATGAAATAGTATCGAAATATTGGTAAAAATGAATATATATATGAAATATGAAATGAAAAACGTGAAAAAAGTCACTATTATACCAAATTTGAGGATTTTAACTTCGAATCATAGAGCGAGGTTTCGTATTATTTAGATCCGAGAAAAGACATATGACAATGTTGTTTCCAATACAAATGATAAAAATCAATGTGTTTTCATTAGAATTAACTAAATTGTTCATGATTTTCCGTTTATATTACCGATGGAAGATGTACACGTAAAACCGCTCTATTCCGGCTGAAACGTCGATATATGCAATAAAAACCGAACTTCTCCCCTTTTCAATATCTTACTCAGTATTTTAAGAGAAACAAATAGATGATTGCAAATGAAGTATTTAAGGTTATTATCTAATCAATTATGTGTTTGCATAATTTTTATCGTATATTTAATGAATTAATAACAATAAACTGAAAATTCACAAAAACGTGGAAAAACAGCAAAATATTGCCAAATTCGATGATATTTTGTTTAAATCACATAAAGGAAAAGGGCATTGATAAACGTCAAAATATTGCTAAATTCGACAATTTTTAGTACAAAACAAAATGCAAGAAACTTGCTTAAAAATGCAAAATTTGCAAAATTCTGAGATATGAAGGCCAAATCACATATCTTGAGAAAACATGAAGTAGAATCGAAATATTGGTAAAAACGAATATATTTACATATAATCACACTACATGAAAAACGTGAAAAAAGTAACTATTTTACCATATTTGAGCATTTTAACTTCAAATCATAGAGCGAGGTTTCGTATTATTTAGATCCAAGAAAAGACATATGACAATGCGAAACACATTTTATCATTCCAATCCAATTGATAAAAATACAAAATTGAAACACGTGAAAAAGTCACTATTTTACCATATTTGAGGATTTTAACTTCAAATTATAGAGCAAGGTTTCGTATTATTTAGATCCAAGAAAAGACATATGACAATGTTGTTTCCAATACAAATGATAAAAATCAATGTGTTTTCATTAGAATTAACTAAAATGTTAAATAAATGAAGTATTTAAGGTTAATTTCTAATCAATTATGTGTTTGCATCATTTTTATCGTATATTTATTGAATTAATAACAATAAACTGAAAATTCACAAAAACGTGGAAAAACAGCAAAATATTGCCTAATTCGATGATAATTTGTTTATATCACATATAGGAAAAGGGGTCATTGTTGATGGTGTAAAGCAGTACAGTGGTCATTGTAATGGTGTAGGGGCATACAACGGTCATTGATGATGGCGTAAGGCAGTACAGGTCTCATTCTTGGACGGTCAAGGATTGAACGCTGACCTGCAAGAAGCGAGACCGTCGCTCTACCGTCCAGTCCTACACTATTATGTAGTTCAATGCTGTTATGTAGTGGATCAATCATTGCTGTTACGATGTGGATCAATCCCAAACAAAGAGTAAGCCTCATTATAATTATTATTATTAATATTATTATTATTATTATTATTATTATTATTATTATTATTATTATTATTATTATTATTTTTATTATTATTATTATTATTATTATTATTATTATTACACTTTTCTTTTCATGTGTCACACCTGTACTTTACATGTTTGTGCAAATGTTATAGCCTAACTTGTTGGCTGGTAAGCTTGTTATCCATGAGAAGTCAAAGAGAGCAGTACCACCTACGAGATACCCCAGATACCTTGCATGCTCTGGTTTCTTCAACAGGCTCTTTTTCCCAGTTACACTAACCCATTAAACTGTCACAATAAAACTAACACACATTATGCTGTAGTTTATTTATAACCACCAATTGTTGCATAAGCTATATGTACAGTTAAAGCTTCGCTACGTGTATGGATAAACACCTAACAGGTTAAATATTAAAAAGCAGTCCACTTTAAAATTAAAATAAATTAAATTAAATTAAATAATATTAATCCTTCATTCTAGCAGTGTTCAGTGGGAGACGATGGCGCGGGTGGGAAGAGGGTGGCGTGGGGGAACCTTCCCGTTATCCAGTGTAATCCTCACCATCCTCTGGCGGCGCTCTTTTACTTCATCTTTTTTGTCCTTATTTTTACGGTGTGATACCTTTGTCTGACGTTTGCCGAGGGCGTGGGCAGCAAGTTGTTTCTGTGCGTCGAGTACTGTGTATTGCTGCTCAACTGCAGTACACCTCTCCCACTCCCCAGGCCTCATTGTGTATACTTCAAACACCCTGGGAGAGCCCGAGGAGACGCAGACTGTCACTGGAAGACACCTCATTTTTTCAATCTTAGGGGGGGACTAGATTCCCGTCGCTCTACTTACTTGGCCACGTCAGAGTATAATTATTATGATTACGACCTAGCCATACCATCCAGCATTATTAGCCATAATTATATCCTAGATAACACAAAATATAGTTAACTGGCAATATAGCAATACTAACCCGTCATTGTGCGAGGCTATGGGTGAGAATAGTGGTTTAGGTTGTGATGGTTTAAATGGTGATGGTCAGTAAGGGAAAGGGAGATAGTGGTAGTGGATAATGATAGTGGTGGTGAAGATTGATGAAGATTAAGCCACCCAAGAGGTGGCTCGGGCATGAATAACCCGCAAGTAGTGGTGGTGATAGTGTTACACAAACTACAGTACATAATCCTTTTTTTTTTACTATTTTTACTGATGATGATGCTGGGAAGGCATTACCATGTTGGAATAGTCATCATGATTACGTTGGGAGTGTAATACTCATAATAACTATACTGAGAAGTATTAGTCATGATGACTAGGTTGGGAGTGTAATAGTCATGATGACAATGTTGGGAGTATAATAGTCATGATGACTAAGTTGGTAGTGTAAAAATCATGATTATGTTGGCAGTGTAATTATCATGATGATTATGTTGGCAGTGTAATTGTCATGATGACTACGTTGGCAGTGAAATAGTCATGATGACTATGTTGGAAGTGTAATAGTCATGATGTTAGGAGAGTAATAGTCATAATGACAATGTTCGGAGATTAATAGTCATGATGACTATGTTGGGAGTGTTATGGTCATGATGACTATGTTGGAAGTGTTATGGTCATAATGACTATGTTGGGAGTGTTATGGGCATGATGACAATGTTAGGAGTGTATTAGTCATGATGACTATGATGGGAGTGTAATAGTCATGATGTTGGGAGAGTAATAATCATGATGACAATGTTCGGTGATTAATAGTCATGATGACTATGTTGGAATTGTTATGGTCATGATGACTATGTTGGGAGTGTTATGGTCATAATGACTATGTTGGGAGTGTTTTGGTCATGATGACAATGTTGGGAGTGTAATAGTCATGATGACTATGATGGGAGTGTAATAGTCATGATGTTGGGAGAGTAATAGTCATGATGTTGGGAGAGTAATAGTCTTGATGTTGGGAGAAAAACAGTCATGATGTTGGGAGAGTAATAGTCATCATGTTAAGAGAGAAATAGTCATGATGACGATGTTGGGAGTGTAATTGTCACGATGACTATGTTGACGTTTTATAGTCATGATGACGATGTCTGGAGAGTAATAGTCATGATGACTATGTAGGGAGTGTAATTGTCAAGACGACTATGTAGAGGTTTAATAGTCATGATGACTATGTTGGAAGTGTAATTGTCATGATGGCTATGTTGAGGTTCTATAGTCATGGTGACGATGTTGGGAGTGTAATAGTCACGATGAAGATGTTGGGAGAGTAATAGTCATGATGGCTATGATGGGAGTGTAATAGTCACGATGAAGATGTTGGGGGTGTAATAGTCATGATGACTATGTTAAGAGTGTAATAGTCATCATGACTATGTTGGGAGTGTAATAGTCATCATGACTATGTTGGGAGTGCAATAGTCATGATGACTAAGTTGGTAGTGTAATATTCATGACGACTATGTTGGCAGTGTAATTGTCATAATGACTAAATTGGCAGTGTAATAGTCATGATGACTATGTTGGACGTGTAAAAGTCATGAAGTTGGGAGAGAAATAGTCATGAAGACTATGTTGGGGGTGTTATGGTCATGATGACTATGTTGGGGGGTGTTATAGTCATGATGACTATGTTAGGAGAGTAATGGTCATGATGACTATGTTGGGAGTGCAATTGTCATGACGAAAATGTTGAGGTTTTATAGTCATGATGACGATGTTGGGAGAGTAATAGTCATAATGACTATGTTGGGAGTGTAATTGTCATGATGACCATTTTCAGGTTTTATAGTCATGATGACTATGTTGGGAGTGTAATTGTCATGATGACCATTTTCAGGTTTTATAGTCATGATGACTATGTTGGGAGTGTAATTGTCATGATGGCTATGTTGAGGTTTTATAGTCATGATGACGATGTTGGGAGTGTAATAGTCACGATGAAGATGTTGGGGGTGTAATAGTCATGATGACTATGTTGGGAGAGTAATAGTCATGATGACTATGTTGGGAGTATAATACTCATGATGACTGTGTTGGGAGAGTAATAGTCATGATGACTATGTTGAGGTTTTATAGTCATGATGACGATGTTGGGAGTGTAATAGTCATGATGACTATATTGGGAGTGAAGTTGTCATGATGACTATGTTGGGAGTGTAATAGTCGTGATGACAATGTTCGGAGTGTAATAGTCATTATGACTATGTTGGGAGTGTAATAGTCATGATGACTATATTGGGAGAGTAATAGTCATAATGACAATGTTGGGAGTGTAATAGTCATGATGACAATGTTGAAAGTGTAATAGTCATGCTGTCTATGTTGGGAGTGTAATTGTCATGATGACTATGTTGGGAGAGTAATAGTCATGATGACTATGTTGGGAGTGTAAAAGTCATGAGAACTATGTTGGGAGAGTCATAGTCATGATGACTATGTTGGGAGAGTCATAGTCATGATGATTATGTTGAGGTTTCATAGTCATGATGACGATGTTGGGAGTGTAATAGTCATGATGTTGAGAAAGTAATAGTCATGATGTTGTGAAAGTAATAGTCATGATGTTGGGAGTGTAATAGTCATGATGTTGGGAGAGTAGTAGTCTTGATGTTAGGAGAGTAATAGTCATGATGTTGGGAGAGAAATAGTCATGATGTTGGGAGAGTAATAGTCATGATGACGATGTTTGGAGAGTAATAGTCATGATGACTATAATGGAAGTGGAATAGTCATGATGACTATGTTGGGAGTGAAATATTCATGATGACTATGTTGGGAGAGTAATAGTCATGATGACTATGTTGGGAGTGTAATTGTCATGATGACCATTTAGAGGTTTTATAGTCATGATGACTATGTTGGGAATGTAATTGTCATGATAGCTATGTTGAGGTTTTATAGTCATGATGACGATGTTGGGAGTGTAATAGTCACGATGAAGATGTTGGGGGTGTAATAGTCATGATGACTATGTTGGGAGTGTAATAGTCATGATGACTATATTGGGAGAGTAATAGTCATGATGACAATGTTGGGAGTGTAATAGTCATGATGACATTGTTGGGAGTGTAATAGTCATGCTGTCTATGTTGGGAGTGTAATTGTCATGATGACTATGTTTGGAGAGTAATAGTCATGATGACTATAATGGAAGTGTAATAGTCATGATGACTATGTTGGGAGTGAAATATTTATGATGACTATGTTGGGAGAGTAATAGTCATGATGACTATGTTGGGAGTGTAATTGTCATGATGACCATTTAGAGGTTTTATAGTCATGATGACTATGTTGGGAATGTAATTGTCATGATAGCTATGTTGAGGTTTTATAGTCATGATGACGATGTTGGGAGTGTAATAGTCACGATGAAGATGTTGGGGGTGTAATAGTCATGATGACTATGTTGGGAGTGTAATAGTCACGATCACTATGTTGGGAGTGTAATAGTCATTGTGACTATGTTGGGAGTGTGATAATCATGATGACTATGTTGGGAGAGTAATAGTCATGATGACGATGTTGAGAGTATAATACTCATGATGACTTTGTTGGGAGAGTAATAGTCATGATGACTATGTTGAGGGTTTATAGTCATGATGACGATGTTGGGAGTGTAATAGTCATGATGACTATATTGGGAGTGTAATAGTCATTGTGACTATGTTGTGAGTGTAATAGTCGTGATGACAATGTTGGGAGTGTAATAGTCATGATGACTATGTTGGAGTGTAATAGTCATGATGACTATATTGGGAGAGTAATAGTCATGATGACAATGTTGGGAGTGTAATAGTCATGATGACAATGTTGGGAGCGTAATAGTCATGCTGGCTATGTTGGTAGTGTAATTGTCATGATGACTATTTTGAGGTTTTATAGTAATGATGACTATGTTGGGAGTGTAATTGTCATGATGGCTATGTTGAGGTTTTATAGTCATGATGACGATGTTGGGAGTGTAATAGTCACGATGAAGATGTTGGGGGTGTAATAGTCATGATGACAATGTTGGGAGTGTAATAGTCACGATGACTATGTTTGGAGTATAATAGTCATTGTGACTATGTTGGGAGTGTAATAATCATGATGACTATGTTGGGAGTGTAATAGTCATGATGACTATGTTGAGGTTTTATAGTCATGATGACGATGTTGGGAGTGTAATAGTCATGATGACTATATTGGGAGTGAAATTGTCATGATGACTATGTTGGGAGTGTAATAGTCGTGATGACAATGTCCGGAGTGTAATAGTAATGATAACTATGTTGGGAGTGTAATAGTCATGATGACTATATTGGGAGAGTAATAGTCATGACGACAATGTTGGGAGTGTAATAGTCATGATGACAATGTTGGGAGTGTAATAGTCATGCTGTCTATGTTGGGAGTGTAATTGTCATGATGACTATGTTGGGAGAGTAATAGTCATGATGACTATGTTGGGAGTGTAAAAGTCATGATGACTATGTTGGGAGAGTCATAGTCATGATGATTATATTGAGGTTTCATAATCATGATGACGATGTTGGGAGTGTAATAGTCATGATGTTGAGAGAGTAATAGTCATGATGTTGTGAGAGTAATAGTCATGATGTTGGGAGAGTAATAGTCTTGATGTTGGGAGAGTAGTAGTCTTGATGTTAGGAGAGTAATAGTCATGATGTTGGGAGAGAAATAGTCATGATGTTGGGAGAGTAATAGTCATGATGACGATGTTTGGAGAGTAATAGTCATGATGACTATAATGGAAGTGTAATAGTCATGATGACTATGTTGGGAGTGAAATAGTCACATAAAGGAAAAGGGGATTGATAAACGTCAAAATATTGCTAAATTCGACAATTTTTAGTACAAAACAAAATGCAAGAAACTTGCTTAAAAATGCAAAATTTGCAAAATTCTGAGATATGAAGGCCAAATCACATATCTTGAGAAAACATGAAGTAGAATCGAAATATTGGTAAAAACGAATATATTTACGTATAATCACACTACATGAAAAACGTGAAAAAAGTAACTATTTTACCATATTTGAGTATTTTAACTTCAAATCATAGAGCGAGGTTTCGTATTATTTAGATCCAAGAAAAGACATATGATAATGCGAAACACATTTTATCATTCCAATCCAAATGATAAAAATAAAAAATTGAAACACGTGAAAAAGTCACTATTTTACCATATTTGAGGATTTTAACTTCAAATTATAGAGCAAGGTTTCGTATTATTTAGATCCAAGAAAAGACATATGACAATGTTGTTTCCAATACAAATGATAAAAATCAATGTGTTTTCATTAGAATTAACTAAAATGTTAAATAAATGAAGTATTTAAGGTTAATTTCTAATCAATTATGTGTTTGCATCATTTTTATCGTATATTTATTGAATTAATAACAATAAACTGAAAATTCACAAAAACGTGGAAAAACAGCAAAATATTGCCTAATTCGATGATAATTTGTTTATATCACATATAGGAAAAGGGGTCATTGTTGATGGTGTAAGGCAGTACAGTGGTCATTGTAATGGTGTAGGGGCATACAGCGGTCATTGATGATGGCGTAAGGCAGTACAGGTCTCATTCTTGGACGGTCAAGGATTGAACGCTGACCTGCAAGAAGCGAGACCGTCGCTCTACCGTCCAGTCCTACACTATTATGTAGTTCAATGCTGTTATGTAGTGGATCAATCATTGCTGTTACGATGTGGATCAATCCCAAACAAAGAGTAAGCCTCATTATTATTATTATTATTATTAATATTATTATTATTATTATTATTATCATTATTATTATTATTATTATTATTATTATTATTATTATTAATACACTTTTCTTTTCATGTGTCACACCTGTACTTTACATGTTTGTGCAAATGTTATAGCCTAACTTGTTGGCTGGTAAGCTTGTTATCCATGAGAAGTCAAAGAGAGCTGTACCACCTACAAGATACCCCAGACACCTTGCATGCTCTGGTTTCTTCAACAGGCTCTTTTTCCCAGTTACACTAACCCATTAAACTGTTACAATAAAACTAACACACATTATGCTGTAGTTTATTTATAACCACCAATTGTTGCATATGCTATATGTACAGTTAAAGCTTCGCTACGTGTATGGATAAACACCTAACAGGTTAAATATTAAAAAGCAGTCCACTTTAAAATTAAAATAAATTAAATTAAATTAAATAATATTAATCCTTCATTCTAGCAGTGTTCAGTGGGAGACGATGGCGCGGGTGGGAGGAGGGTGGCGTGGGGGAACCTTCCCGTTATCCATTGTAATCCTCACCATTCTCTGGCGGCGCTCTTTTACTTCATCTTTTTTGTCCTTATTTTTACGGTGTGATACCTTTGTCTGACGTTTGCCGAGGGCGTGGGCAGCAAGTTGTTTCTGTGCGTCGAGTACTGTGTATTGCTGCTCAACTGCAGTACACCTCTCCCACTCCCCAGGCCTCATTGTGTATACTTCAAACACCCTGGGAGAGCCCGAGGAGACGCAGACTGTCACTGGAAGACACCTCATTTTTTCAATATTAGGGGGGGACTAGATTCCCGTCGCTCTACTTACTTGGCCACGTCAGAGTATAATTATTATGATTACGACCTAGCCATACCATCCAGCATTATTAGCCATAATTATATCCTAGATAACACAAAATATAGTTAACTGGCAATATAGCAATACTAACCCGTCATTGTGCGAGGCTATGGGTGAGAATAGTGGTTTAGGTTGTGATGGTTTAAATGGTGATGGTCGGTAAGGGAAGGGGGGGGGATTAATGATAGTGGTGGTGAAGATTGATGAAGATTAAGCCACCCAAGAGGTGGCTCGGGCATGAATAACCCGCAAGTAGTGGTGGTGATGGTGTTACACGAACTACAGTACATAATCCTTTTTTTTGCTATTTGTACCGATGATGATGCTGGGAAGGCATTACCATGTTGGAATAGTCATCATGATTATGTTGGGAGTGTAATACTCATAATAACTATACTGAGAAGTATTAGTCATGATGACTAGGTTGGGAGTGTAATAGTCATGATGACAATGTTGGGAGTATAATAGTCATGAAGACTAAGTTGGTAGTGTAAAAATCATGATTATGTTGGCAGTGTAATTATCATGATGATTATGTTGGCAGTGTAATTGTCATGATGACTACGTTGGCAGTGAAATAGTCATGATGACTATGTTGGAAGTGTAATAGTCATGATGTTGGGAGAGTAATAGTCATAATGACAATGTTCGGAGATTAATAGTCATGATGACTATGTTGGGAGTGTTATGGTCATGATGACTATGTTGGAAGTGTTATGGTCATAATGACTATGTTGGGAGTGTTATGGGCATGATGACAATGTTGGGAGTGTAATAGTCATGATGACTATGATGGGAGTGTAATAGTCATGATGTTGGGAGAGTAATAATCATGATGACAGTGTTCGGTGATTAATAGTCATGATGACTATGTTGGAATTGTTATGGTCATGATGACTATGTTGGGAGTGTTATGGTCATAATGACTATGTTGGGAGTGTTATGGTCAGGATGACAATGTTGGGAGTGTAATAGTCATGATGACTATGATGGGAGTGTAATAGTCATGATGTTGGGAGAGAAATAGTCTTGATGTTGGGAGAAAAACAGTCATGATGTTGGGAGAGTAATAGTCATCATGTTAAGAGAGAAATAGTCATGATGATGATGTTGGGAGTGTAATTGTTACGATGACTATGTTGACGTTTTATAGTCATGATGACGATGTCTGGAGAGTAATAGTCATGATGACTATGTAGGGAGTGTAATTGTCAAGACGACTATGTAGAGGTTTAATAGTCATGATGACTATGTTGGAAGTGTAATTGTCATGATGGCTATGTTGAGGTTCTATAGTCATGGTGACGATGTTGGGAGTGTAATAGTCACAATGAAGATGTTGGGAGAGTAATAGTCATGATGGCTATGATGGGAGTGTAATAGTCACGATGAAGATGTTGGGGGTGTAATAGTCATGATGACTATGTTGGGAGTGTAATAGTCATCATGACTATGTTGGGAGTGTAATAGTCATGATGACTATGTTGGGAGTGCAATAGTCATGATGACTAAGTTGGTAGTGTAATATTCATGACGACTATGTTGGCAGTGTAATTGTCATAATGACTAAATTGGCAGTGTAATAGTCATGATGACTATGTTGGACGTGTAAAAGTCATGAAGTTGGAAGAGAAATAGTCATGAAGACTATGTTGGGGGTGTTATGGTCATGATGACTATGTTGGGGGTGTTATAGTCATGATGACTATGTTAGGAGAGTAATGGTCATGATGACTATGTTGGGAGTGCAATTGTCATGACGAAAATGTTGAGGTTTTATAGTCATGATGACGATGTTGAGAGAGTAATAGTCATAATGACTATGTTGGGAGTGTAATTGTCATGATGACCATTTTCAGGTTTTATAGTCATGATGACTATGTTGCGAGTGTAATTGTCATGATGACCATTTTCAGGTTTTATAGTCATGATGACTATGTTGGGAGTGTAATTGTCATGATGGCTATGTTTAGGTTTTATAGTCATGATGACGATGTTGGGAGTAATAGTCACGATGAAGATGTTGGGGGTGTAATAGTCATGATGACTATGTTGGGAGAGTAATAGTCATGATGACTATGTTGGGAGTATAATACTCATGATGACTGTGTTGGGAGAGTAATAGTCATGATGACTATGTTGAGGTTTTATAGTCATGATGACGATGTTGGGAGTGTAATAGTCATGATGACTATATTGGGAGTGAAGTTGTCATGATGACTATGTTGGGAGTGTAATAGTCGTGATGACAATGTTCGGAGTGTAATAGTCATTATGACTATGTTGGGAGTGTAATAGTCATGATGACTATATTGGGAGAGTAATAGTCATGATGACAATGTTGGGAGTGTAATAGTCATGATGACAATGTTGAAAGTGTAATAGTCATGCTGTCTATGTTGGGAGTGTAATTGTCATGATGACTATGTTGGGAGAGTAATAGTCATGATGACTATGTTGGGAGTGTAAAAGTCATGATGACTATGTTGGGAGAGTCATAGTCATGGTGACTATGTTGGGAGAGTCATAGTCATGATGATTATGTTGAGGTTTCATAGTCATGATGACGATGTTGGGAGTGTAATAGTCATGATGTTGAGAAAGTAATAGTCATGATGTTGTGAGAGTAATAGTCATGATGTTAGGAGTGTAATAGTCATGATGTTGGGAGAGTAGTAGTCTTGATGTTAGGAGAGTAATAGTCATGATGTTGGGAGAGAAATAGTCATGATGTTGGGAGAGTAATAGTCATGATGACGATGTTTGGAGAGTAATAGTCATGATGACTATAATGGAAGTGTAATAGTCATGATGACTATGTTGGGAGTGAAATATTCATGATGACTATGTTGGGAGAGTAATAGTCATGATGACTATGTTGGGAGTGTAATTGTCATGATGACCATTTAGAGGTTTTATAGTCATGATGACTATGTTGGGAATGTAATTGTCATGATAGCTATGTTGAGGTTTTATAGTCATGATGACGATGTTGGGAGTGTAATAGTCACGATGAAGATGTTGGGGGTGTAATAGTCATGATGACTATGTTGGGAGTGTAATAGTCATGATGACTATATTGGGAGAGTAATAGTCATGATGACAATGTTGGGAGTGTAATAGTCATGATGACATTGTTGGGAGTGTAATAGTCATGCTGTCTATGTTGGGAGTGTAATTGTCATGATGACTATGTTTGGAGAGTAATAGTCATGATGACTATAATGGAAGTGTAATAGTCATGATGACTATGTTGGGAGTGAAATATTTATGATGACTATGTTGGGAGAGTAATAGTCATGATGACTATGTTGGGAGTGTAATTGTCATAATGACCATTTAGAGGTTTTATAGTCATGATGACTATGTTGGGAATGTAATTGTCATGATAGCTATGTTGAGGTTTTATAGTCATGATGACGATGTTGGGAGTGTAATAGTCACGATGAAGATGTTGGGGGTGTAATAGTCATGATGACTATGTTGGGAGTGTAATAGTCACGATCACTATGTTGGGAGTGTAATAGTCATTGTGACTATGTTGGGAGTGTGATAATCATGATGACTATGTTGGGAGAGTAATAGTCATGATGACGATGTTGAGAGTATAATACTCATGATGACTATGTTGGGAGAGTAATAGTCATGATGACTATGTTGTGGGTTTATAGTCATGATGACGATGTTGGGAGTGTAATAGTCATGATGACTATATTGGGAGTGTAATAGTCATTGTGACTATGTTGGGAGTGTAATAGTCGTGATGACATTGTTGGGAGTGTAATAGTCATGATGACTATGTTGGAGTGTAATAGACATGATGACTATATTGGGAGAGTAATAGTCATGATGACAATGTTGGGAGTGTAATAGTCATGATGACAATGTTGGGAGCGTAATAGTCATGCTGGCTATGTTGGTAGTGTAATTGTCATGATGACCATTTTGAGGTTTTATAGTAATGATGACTATGTTGGGAGTGTAATTGTCATGATGGCTATGTTGAGGTTTTATAGTCATGATGACGATGTTGGGAGTGTAATAGTCACGATGAAGATGTTGGGGGTGTAATAGTCATGATGACAATGTTGGGAGTGTAATAGTCACGATGACTATGTTTGGAGTATAATAGTCATTGTGACTATGTTGGGAGTGTAATAATCATGATGACTATGTTGGGAGAGTAATAGTCATGATGACTATGTTGAGGTTTTATAGTCATGATGACGATGTTGGGAGTGTAATAGTCATGATGACTATATTGGGAGTGAAATTGTCATGATGACTATGTTGGGAGTGTAATAGTCGTGATGACAATGTCCGGAGTGTAATAGTAATGATAACTATGTTGGGAGTGTAATAGTCATGATGACTATATTGGGAGAGTAATAGTCATGATGACAATGTTGGGAGTGTAATAGTCATGATGACAATGTTGGGAGTGTAATAGTCATGCTGTCTATGTTGGGAGTGTAATTGTCATGATGACTATGTTGGGAGAGTAATAGTCATGATGACTATGTTGGGAGTGTAAAAGTCATGATGACTATGTTGGGAGAGTCATAGTCATGATGATTATGTTGAGGTTTCATAATCATGATGACGATGTTGGGAGTGTAATAGTCATGATGTTGAGAGAGTAATAGTCATGATGTTGTGAGAGTAATAGTCATGATGTTGGGAGAGTAATAGTCTCAAGACTATTACTCTCCCAACATCATGACTATTGGGAGAGTAGTAGTCTTGATGTTAGGAGAGTAATAGTCATGATGTTGGGAGAGAAATAGTCATGATGTTGGGAGAGTAATAGTCATGATGACGATGTTTGGAGAGTAATAGTCATGATGACTATAATGGAAGTGTAATAGTCATGATGACTATGTTGGGAGTGAAATAGTCACATAAAGGAAAAGGGAATTGATAAACGTCAAAATATTGCTAAATTCGACAATTTTTAGTACAAAACAAAATGCAAGAAACTTGCTTAAAAATGCAAAATTTGCAAAATTCTGAGATATGAAGGCCAAATCACATATCTTGAGAAAACATGAATTAGAATCGAAATATTGGTAAAAACGAATATATTTACGTATAATCACACTACATGAAAAACGTGAAAAAAGTAACTATTTTACCATATTTGAGTATTTTAACTTCAAATCATAGAGCGAGGTTTCGTATTATTTAGATCCAAGAAAAGACATATGATAATGCGAAACACATTTTATCATTCCAATCCAAATGATAAAAATAAAAAATTGAAACACGTGAAAAAGTCACTATTTTACCATATTTGAGGATTTTAACTTCAAATTATAGAGCAAGGTTTCGTATTATTTAGATCCAAGAAAAGACATGTGACAATGTTGTTTCCAATACAAATGATAAAAATCAATGTGTTTTCATTAGAATTAACTAAAACGTTAAATAAATGAAGTATTTAAGGTTAATTTCTAATCAATTATGTGTTTGCATCATTTTTATCGTATATTTATTGAATTAATAACAATAAACTGAAAATTCACAAAAACGTGGAAAAACAGCAAAATATTGCCTAATTCGATGATAATTTGTTTATATCACATATAGGAAAAGGGGTCATTGATGATGGCGTAAGGCAGTACAAGTCTCATTCTTGGACGGTCAAGGATTGAACGCTGACCTGCAAGAAGCGAGACCGTCGCTCTACCGTCCAGTCCTACACTATTATGTAGTTCAATGCTGTTATGTAGTGGATCAATCATTGCTGTTACGATGTGGATCAATCCCAAACAAAGAGTAAGCCTCATTATTATTATTATTATTATTAATATTATTATTATTATTATTATTATTATTATTATTATTATTATTATTATTATTATTATTATTATTATTATTATTATTATTATTATTATTATTACACTTTTCTTTTCATGTGTCACACCTGTACTTTACATGTTTGTGCAAATGTTATAGCCTAACTTGTTGGCTGGTAAGCTTGTTATCCATGAGAAGTCAAAGAGAGCTGTACCACCTACAAGATACCCCAGACACCTTGCATGCTCTGGTTTCTTCAACAGGCTCTTTTTCCCAGTTACACTAACCCATTAAACTGTTACAATAAAACTAACACACATTATGCTGTAGTTTATTTATAACCACCAATTGTTGCATAAGCTATATGTACAGTTAAAGCTTCGCTACGTGTATGGATAAACACCTGACAGGTTAAATATTAAAAAGCAGTCCACTTTAAAATTAAAATAAATTAAATTAAATTAAATAATATTAATCCTTCATTCTAGCAGTGTTCAGTGGGAGACGATGGCGCGGGTGGGAGGAGGGTGGCGTGGGGGAACCTTCCCGTTATCCAGTGTAATCCTCACCATTCTCTGGCGGCGCTCTTTTACTTCATCTTTTTTGTCCTTATTTTTACGGTGTGATACCTTTGTCTGACGTTTGCCGAGGGCGTGGGCAGCAAGTTGTTTCTGTGCGTCGAGTACTGTGTATTGCTGCTCAACTGCAGTACACCTCTCCCACTCCCCAGGCCTCATTGTGTATACTTCAAACACCCTGGGAGAGCCCGAGGAGACGCAGACTGTCACTGGAAGACACCTCATTTTTTCAATATTAGGGGGGGACTAGATTCCCGTCGCTCTACTTACTTGGCCACGTCAGAATATAATTATTATGATTACGACCTAGCCATACCATCCAGCATTATTAGCCATAATTATATCCTAGATAACACAAAATATAGTTAACTGGCAATATAGCAATACTAACCCGTCATTGTGCGAGGCTATGGGTGAGAATAGTGGTTTAGGTTGTGATGGTTTAAATGGTGATGGTCGGTAAGGGAAGGGGGGGGGGGGATTAATGATAGTGGTGGTGAAGATTGATGAAGATTAAGCCACCCAAGAGGTGGCTCGGGCATGAATAACCCGCAAGTAGTGGTGGTGATGGTGTTACACGAACTACAGTACATAATCCTTTTTTTTGCTATTTGTACCGATGATGATGCTGGGAAGGCATTACCATGTTGGAATAGTCATCATGATTATGTTGGGAGTGTAATACTCATAATAACTATACTGAGAAGTATTAGTCATGATGACTAGGTTGGGAGTGTAATAGTCATGATGACAATGTTGGGAGTATAATAGTCATGAAGACTAAGTTGGTAGTGTAAAAATCATGATTATGTTGGCAGTGTAATTATCATGATGATTATGTTGGCAGTGTAATTGTCATGATGACTACGTTGGCAGTGAAATAGTCATGATGACTATGTTGGAAGTGTAATAGTCATGATGTTGGGAGAGTAATAGTCATAATGACAATGTTCGGAGATTAATAGTCATGATGACTATGTTGGGAGTGTTATGGTCATGATGACTATGTTGGAAGTGTTATGGTCATAATGACTATGTTGGGAGTGTTATGGGCATGATGACAATGTTGGGAGTGTAATAGTCATGATGACTATGATGGGAGTGTAATAGTCATGATGTTGGGAGAGTAATAGTCATGATGTTGGGAGAGTAATAGTCTTGATGTTGGGAGAGTAACAGTCATGATGTTGGGAGAGTAATAGTCATCATGTTGGGAGAGAAATAGTCATGATGACGATGTTGGGAGTGTAATTGTCACGTTGATTATTTTGAGGTTTTATAGTCATGATGACGATGTCTGGAGAGTAATAGTCATGATGACTATGTAGGGAGTGTAATTGTCAAGACGACTATGTAGAGGTTTAATAGTCATGATGACTATGTTGGAAGTGTAATTGTCATGATGGCTATGTTGAGGTTCTATAGTCATGGTGACGATGTTGGGAGTGTAATAGTCACGATGAAGATGTTGGGAGAGTAATAGTCATGATGGCTATGATGGGAGTGTAATAGACATGATGCCTATGTTGGGAGTGTAATAGTCATTATGACTATGTTGGGAGTGTAATAGTCATGATGACTATGTTGGGAGTGCAATAGTCATGATGACTAAGTTGGTAGTGTAATATTCATGACGACTATGTTGGCAGTGTAATTGTCATAATGACTAAATTGGCAGTGTAATAGTCATGATGACTATGTTGGACGTGTAAAAGTCATGAAGTTGGGAGAGAAATAGTCATGAAGACTATGTTGGGGGTGTTATGGTCATGATGACTATGTTGGGGGTGTAATAGTCATGATGACTATGTTAGGAGAGTAATGGTCATGATGACTATGTTGGGAGTGCAATTGTCATGATGAAAATGTTGAGGTTTTATAGTCATGATGACGATGTTGGGAGAGTAAGTCATGATGACTATGTTAGGAGTGTAATTGTCATGATGACCATTTTCAGGTTTTATAGTCATGATGACTATGTTGGGAGTGCAATTGTCATGATGAAAATGTTGAGGTTTTATAGTCATGATGACGATGTTGGGAGAGTAAGTCATGATGACTATGTTAGGAGTGTAATTGTCATGATGACCATTTTCAGGTTTTATAGTCATGATGACTATGTTGGGAGTGTAATTGTCATGATGGCTATGTTGAGGTTTTATAGTCATGATGACGATGTTGGGAGTGTAATAGTCACGATGAAGATGTTGTGGGTGTAATAGTCATGATGACTATGTTGGGAGAGTAATAGTCATGATGACTATCTTGGGAGTATAATACTCATGATGACTGTGTTGGGAGAGTAATAGTCATGATGACTATGTTGAGGTTTTATAGTCATGCTGACGATGTTGAGAGTGTAATAGTCATGATGACTATATTGGGAGTGAAGTTGTCATGATGACTATGTTGGGAGTGTAATAGTCGTGATGACAATGTTCGGAGTGTAATAGTCATTATGACTATGTTGGGAGTGTAATAGTCATGATGACTATATTGGGAGAGTAATAGTCATGATGACAATGTTGGGAGTGCAATAGTCATGATGACAATGTTGAAAGTGTAATTGTCATGCTGTCTATGTTGGGAGTGTAATTGTCATGATGACTATGTTGGGAGAGTAATAGTCATGATGACTATGTTGGGAGTGTAAAAGTCATGATGACTATGTTGGGAGAGTCATAGTCATGATGACTATGTTGGGAGAGTCATAGTCATGATGATTATGTTGAGGTTTCATAGTCATGATGACGATGTTGGGAGTGTAATAGTCATGATGTTGAGAGAGTAATAATCATGATGTTGTGAGAGTAATAGTCATGATGTTGGGAGTGTAATAGTCATGATGTTGGGAGAGTAGTAGTCTTGATGTTAGGAGAGTAATAGTCATGATGATGGGAGAGAAATAGTCATGATGTTGGGAGAGTAATAGTCATGATGACGATGTTTGGAGAGTAATAGTCATGATGACTATAATGGAAGTGTAATATTCATGATGACTATGTTGGGAGAGTAATAGTCATGATGACTATGTTGGGAGTGTAATTGTCATGATGACCATTTAGAGGTTTTATAGTCATGATGACTATGTTGGGAATGTAATTGTCATGATAGCTATGTTGAGGTTTTATAGTCATGATGACGATGTTGGGAGTGTAATAGTCACGATGAAGATGTTGGGGGTGTAATAGTCATGATGACTATGTTGGGAGTGTAATAGTTACGATCACTATGTTGGGAGTGTAATAGTCATTGTGACTATGTTGGGAGTGTAATAATCATGATGACTATGTTGGGAGAGTAATAGTCATGATGACGATGTTGAGAGTATAATACTCATGATGACTATGTTGGGAGAGTAATAGTCATGATGACTATGTTGAGGTTTTATAGTCATGATGACGATGTTGGGAGTGTAATAGTCATGATGATTATATTGGGAGTGTAATAGTCATTGTGACTATGTTGGGAGTGTAATAGTCGTGATGACAATGTTGGGAGTGTAGTAGTCATGATGACTATGTTGGGGTGTAATAGTCATGATGACTATATTGGGAGAGTAATAGTCATGATGACAATGTTAGGAGTGTAATAGTCATGATGACAATGTTGGGAGTGTAATAGTCATGCTGTCTATGTTAGTAGTGTAATTGTCATGATGACCATTTTGAGGTTTTATAGTAATGATGACTATGTTGGGAGTGTAATTGTCATGATGGCTATGTTGAGGTTTTATAGTCATGATGACGATGTTGGGAGTGTAATAGTCACGATGAAGATGTTGGGAGAGTAATAGTCATGATGGCTATGATGGGAGTGTAATAGACATGATGCCTATGTTGGGAGTGTAATAGTCATTATGACTATGTTGGGAGTGTAATAGTCATGATGACTATGTTGGGAGTGCAATAGTCATGATGACTAAGTTGGTAGTGTAATATTCATGACGACTATGTTGGCAGTGTAATTGTCATAATGACTAAATTGGCAGTGTAATAGTCATGATGACTATGTTGGACGTGTAAAAGTCATGAAGTTGGGAGAGAAATAGTCATGAAGACTATGTTGGGGGTGTTATGGTCATGATGACTATGTTGGGGGTGTAATAGTCATGATGACTATGTTAGGAGAGTAATGGTCATGATGACTATGTTGGGAGTGCAATTGTCATGATGAAAATGTTGAGGTTTTATAGTCATGATGACGATGTTGGGAGAGTAAGTCATGATGACTATGTTAGGAGTTTAATTGTCATGATGACCATTTTCAGGTTTTATAGTCATGATGACTATGTTGGGAGTGCAATTGTCATGATGAAAATGTTGAGGTTTTATAGTCATGATGACGATGTTGGGAGAGTAAGTCATGATGACTATGTTAGGAGTGTAATTGTCATGATGACCATTTTCAGGATTTATAGTCATGATGACTATGTTGGGAGTGTAATTGTCATGATGGCTATGTTGAGGTTTTATAGTCATGATGACGATGTTGGGAGTGTAATAGTCACGATGAAGATGTTGTGGGTGTAATAGTCATGATGACTATGTTGGGAGAGTAATAGTCATGATGACTATCTTGGGAGTATAATACTCATGATGACTGTGTTGGGAGAGTCATAGTCATGATGACTATGTTGAGGTTTTATAGTCATGATGACGATGTTGGGAGTGTAATAGTCATGATGACTATATTGGGAGTGAAGTTGTCATGATGACTATGTTGGGAGTGTAATAGTCGTGATGACAATGTTCGGAGTGTAATAGTCATTATGACTATGTTGGGAGTGTAATAGTCATGATGACTATATTGGGAGAGTAATAGTCATGATGACAATGTTGGGAGTGCAATAGTCATGATGACAATGTTGAAAGTGTAATTGTCATGCTGTCTATGTTGGGAGTGTAATTGTCATGATGACTATGTTGGGAGAGTAATAGTCATGATGACAATGTTGGGAGTGTAATAGTCATGCTGTCTATGTTAGTAGTGTAATTGTCATGATGACCATTTTGAGGTTTTATAGTAATGATGACTATGTTGGGAGTGTAATTGTCATGATGGCTATGTTGAGGTTTTATAGTCATGATGACGATGTTGGGAGTGTAATAGTCACGATGAAGATGTTGGGGGTTTAATAGTCATGATGACTATGTTGGGAGTGTAATAGTCACGATGACTATGTTTGGAGTATAATAGTCATTGTGACTATGTTGGGAGTGTAATAATCATGATGACTATGTTGGGAGAGTAATAGTCATGATGACTATGTTGAGGTTTTATAGTCATGATGACGATGTTGGGAGTGTAATAGTCATGATGACTATATTGGGAGTGAAATTGTCATGATGACTATGTTGGGAGTGTAATAGTCGTGATGACAATGTTCGGAGTGTAACAGTCATGATGACTATGTTGGGAGTGTAATAGTCATGATGACTATATTGGGAGAGTAATAGTCATGATGACAATGTTGGGAGTGTAATAGTCATGATGACAATGTTGGGAGTGTAATAGTCATGCTGTCTATGTTGGGAGTGTAATTGTCATAATGACTATGTTGGGAGAGTAATAGTCATGATGACTATGTTGGGAGAGTAATAGTCATGATGACTATCTTGGGAGTATAATACTCATGATGACTGTGTTGGGAGAGTAATAGTCATGATGACTATGTTGAGGTTTTATAGTCATGCTGACGATCTTGGGAGTGTAATAGTCATGATGACTATATTGGGAGTGAAGTTGTCATGATGACTATGTTGGGAGTGTAATAGTCGTGATGACAATGTTCGGAGTGTAATAGTCATTATGACTATGTTGGGAGTGTAATAGTCATGATGACTATATTGGGAGAGTAATAGTCATGATGACAATGTTGGGAGTGCAATAGTCATGATGACAATGTTGAAAGTGTAATTGTCATGCTGTCTATGTTGGGAGTGTAATTGTCATGATGACTATGTTGGGAGAGTAATAGTCATGATGACTATGTTGGGAGTGTAAAAGTCATGATGACTATGTTGGGAGAGTCATAGTCATGATGACTATGTTGGGAGAGTCATAGTCATGATGATTATGTTGAGGTTTCATAGTCATGATGACGATGTTGGGAGTGTAATAGTCATGATGTTGAGAGAGTAATAATCATGATGTTGTGAGAGTAATAGTCATGATGTTGGGAGTGTAATAGTCATGATGTTGGGAGAGTAGTAGTCTTGATGTTAGGAGAGTAATAGTCATGATGATGGGAGAGAAATAGTCATGATGTTGGGAGAGTAATAGTCATGATGACGATGTTTGGAGAGTAATAGTCATGATGACTATAATGGAAGTGTAATATTCATGATGACTATGTTGGGAGAGTAATAGTCATGATGACTATGTTGGGAGTGTAATTGTCATGATGACCATTTAGAGGTTTTATAGTCATGATGACTATGTTGGGAATGTAATTGTCATGATAGCTATGTTGAGGTTTTATAGTCATGATGACGATGTTGGGAGTGTAATAGTCACGATGAAGATGTTGGGGGTGTAATAGTCATGATGACTATGTTGGGAGTGTAATAGTCACGATCACTATGTTGGGAGTGTAATAGTCATTGTGACTATGTTGGGAGTGTAATAATCATGATGACTATGTTGGGAGAGTAATAGTCATGATGACGATGTTGAGAGTATAATACTCATGATGACTATGTTGGGAGAGTAATAGTCATGATGACTATGTTGAGGTTTTATAGTCATGATGACGATGTTGGGAGTGTAATAGTCATGATGATTATATTGGGAGTGTAATAGTCATTGTGACTATGTTGGGAGTGTAATAGTCGTGATGACAATGTTGGGAGTGTAGTAGTCATGATGACTATGTTGGAGTGTAATAGTCATGATGACTATATTGGGAGAGTAATAGTCATGATGACAATGTTGGGAGTGTAATAGTCATGATGACAATGTTGGGAGTGTAATAGTCATGCTGTCTATGTTAGTAGTGTAATTGTCATGATGACCATTTTGAGGTTTTATAGTAATGATGACTATGTTGGGAGTGTAATTGTCATGATGGCTATGTTGAGGTTTTATAGTCATGATGACGATGTTGGGAGTGTAATAGTCACGATGAAGATGTTGGGAGAGTAATAGTCATGATGGCTATGATGGGAGTGTAATAGACATGATGCCTATGTTGGGAGTGTAATAGTCATTATGACTATGTTGGGAGTGTAATAGTCATGATGACTATGTTGGGAGTGCAATAGTCATGATGACTAAGTTGGTAGTGTAATATTCATGACGACTATGTTGGCAGTGTAATTGTCATAATGACTAAATTGGCAGTGTAATAGTCATGATGACTATGTTGGACGTGTAAAAGTCATGAAGTTGGGAGAGAAATAGTCATGAAGACTATGTTGGGGGTGTTATGGTCATGATGACTATGTTGGGGGTGTAATAGTCATGATGACTATGTTAGGAGAGTAATGGTCATGATGACTATGTTGGGAGTGCAATTGTCATGATGAAAATGTTGAGGTTTTATAGTCATGATGACGATGTTGGGAGAGTAAGTCATGATGACTATGTTAGGAGTGTAATTGTCATGATGACCATTTTCAGGTTTTATAGTCATGATGACTATGTTGGGAGTGCAATTGTCATGATGAAAATGTTGAGGTTTTATAGTCATGATGACGATGTTGGGAGAGTAAGTCATGATGACTATGTTAGGAGTGTAATTGTCATGATGACCATTTTCAGGTTTTATAGTCATGATGACTATGTTGGGAGTGTAATTGTCATGATGGCTATGTTGAGGTTTTATAGTCATGATGACGATGTTGGGAGTGTAATAGTCACGATGAAGATGTTGTGGGTGTAATAGTCATGATGACTATGTTGGGAGAGTAATAGTCATGATGACTATCTTGGGAGTATAATACTCATGATGACTGTGTTGGGAGAGTAATAGTCATGATGACTATGTTGAGGTTTTATAGTCATGATGACGATGTTGGGAGTGTAATAGTCATGATGACTATATTGGGAGTGAAGTTGTCATGATGACTATGTTGGGAGTGTAATAGTCGTGATGACAATGTTCGGAGTGTAATAGTCATTATGACTATGTTGGGAGTGTAATAGTCATGATGACTATATTGGGAGAGTAATAGTCATGATGACAATGTTGGGAGTGCAATAGTCATGATGACAATGTTGAAAGTGTAATTGTCATGCTGTCTATGTTGGGAGTGTAATTGTCATGATGACTATGTTGGGAGAGTAATAGTCATGATGACAATGTTGGGAGTGTAATAGTCATGCTGTCTATGTTAGTAGTGTAATTGTCATGATGACCATTTTGAGGTTTTATAGTAATGATGACTATGTTGGGAGTGTAATTGTCATGATGGCTATGTTGAGGTTTTATAGTCATGATGACGATGTTGGGAGTGTAATAGTCACGATGAAGATGTTGGGGGTGTAATAGTCATGATGACTATGTTGGACGTGTAAAAGTCATGAAGTTGGGAGAGAAATAGTCATGAAGACTATGTTGGGGGTGTTATGGTCATGATGACTATGTTGGGGGTGTAATAGTCATGATGACTATGTTAGGAGAGTAATGGTCATGATGACTATGTTGGGAGTGCAATTGTCATGATGAAAATGTTGAGGTTTTATAGTCATGATGACGATGTTGGGAGAGTAAGTCATGATGACTATGTTAGGAGTTTAATTGTCATGATGACCATTTTCAGGTTTTATAGTCATGATGACTATGTTGGGAGTGCAATTGTCATGATGAAAATGTTGAGGTTTTATAGTCATGATGACGATGTTGGGAGAGTAAGTCATGATGACTATGTTAGGAGTGTAATTGTCATGATGACCATTTTCAGGATTTATAGTCATGATGACTATGTTGGGAGTGTAATTGTCATGATGGCTATGTTGAGGTTTTATAGTCATGATGACGATGTTGGGAGTGTAATAGTCACGATGAAGATGTTGTGGGTGTAATAGTCATGATGACTATGTTGGGAGAGTAATAGTCATGATGACTATCTTGGGAGTATAATACTCATGATGACTGTGTTGGGAGAGTCATAGTCATGATGACTATGTTGAGGTTTTATAGTCATGATGACGATGTTGGGAGTGTAATAGTCATGATGACTATATTGGGAGTGAAGTTGTCATGATGACTATGTTGGGAGTGTAATAGTCGTGATGACAATGTTCGGAGTGTAATAGTCATTATGACTATGTTGGGAGTGTAATAGTCATGATGACTATATTGGGAGAGTAATAGTCATGATGACAATGTTGGGAGTGCAATAGTCATGATGACAATGTTGAAAGTGTAATTGTCATGCTGTCTATGTTGGGAGTGTAATTGTCATGATGACTATGTTGGGAGAGTAATAGTCATGATGACAATGTTGGGAGTGTAATAGTCATGCTGTCTATGTTAGTAGTGTAATTGTCATGATGACCATTTTGAGGTTTTATAGTAATGATGACTATGTTGGGAGTGTAATTGTCATGATGGCTATGTTGAGGTTTTATAGTCATGATGACGATGTTGGGAGTGTAATAGTCACGATGAAGATGTTGGGGGTGTAATAGTCATGATGACTATGTTGGGAGTGTAATAGTCACGATGACTATGTTTGGAGTATAATAGTCATTGTGACTATGTTGGGAGTGTAATAATCATGATGACTATGTTGGGAGAGTAATAGTCATGATGACTATGTTGAGGTTTTATAGTCATGATGACTATGTTGAGGTTTTATAGTCATGATGACGATGTTGGGAGTGTAATAGTCATGATGACTATATTGGGAGTGAAATTGTCATGATGACTATGTTGGGAGTGTAATAGTCGTGATGACAATGTTCGGAGTGTAACAGTCATGATGACTATGTTGGGAGTGTAATAGTCATGATGACTATATTGGGAGAGTAATAGTCATGATGACAATGTTGGGAGTGTAATAGTCATGATGACAATGTTGGGAGTGTAATAGTCATGCTGTCTATGTTGGGAGTGTAATTGTCATAATGACTATGTTGGGAGAGTAATAGTCATGATGACTATGTTGGGAGAGTAATAGTCATGATGACTATCTTGGGAGTATAATACTCATGATGACTGTGTTGGGAGAGTAATAGTCATGATGACTATGTTGAGGTTTTATAGTCATGCTGACGATCTTGGGAGTGTAATAGTCATGATGACTATATTGGGAGTGAAGTTGTCATGATGACTATGTTGGGAGTGTAATAGTCGTGATGACAATGTTCGGAGTGTAATAGTCATTATGACTATGTTGGGAGTGTAATAGTCATGATGACTATATTGGGAGAGTAATAGTCATGATGACAATGTTGGGAGTGCAATAGTCATGATGACAATGTTGAAAGTGTAATTGTCATGCTGTCTATGTTGGGAGTGTAATTGTCATGATGACTATGTTGGGAGAGTAATAGTCATGATGACTATGTTGGGAGTGTAAAAGTCATGATGACTATGTTGGGAGAGTCATAGTCATGATGACTATGTTGGGAGAGTCATAGTCATGATGATTATGTTGAGGTTTCATAGTCATGATGACGATGTTGGGAGTGTAATAGTCATGATGTTGAGAGAGTAATAATCATGATGTTGTGAGAGTAATAGTCATGATGTTGGGAGTGTAATAGTCATGATGTTGGGAGAGTAGTAGTCTTGATGTTAGGAGAGTAATAGTCATGATGATGGGAGAGAAATAGTCATGATGTTGGGAGAGTAATAGTCATGATGACGATGTTTGGAGAGTAATAGTCATGATGACTATAATGGAAGTGTAATATTCATGATGACTATGTTGGGAGAGTAATAGTCATGATGACTATGTTGGGAGTGTAATTGTCATGATGACCATTTAGAGGTTTTATAGTCATGATGACTATGTTGGGAATGTAATTGTCATGATAGCTATGTTGAGGTTTTATAGTCATGATGACGATGTTGGGAGTGTAATAGTCACGATGAAGATGTTGGGGGTGTAATAGTCATGATGACTATGTTGGGAGTGTAATAGTCACGATCACTATGTTGGGAGTGTAATAGTCATTGTGACTATGTTGGGAGTGTAATAATCATGATGACTATGTTGGGAGAGTAATAGTCATGATGACGATGTTGAGAGTATAATACTCATGATGACTATGTTGGGAGAGTAATAGTCATGATGACTATGTTGAGGTTTTATAGTCATGATGACGATGTTGGGAGTGTAATAGTCATGATGATTATATTGGGAGTGTAATAGTCATTGTGACTATGTTGGGAGTGTAATAGTCGTGATGACAATGTTGGGAGTGTAGTAGTCATGATGACTATGTTGGAGTGTAATAGTCATGATGACTATATTGGGAGAGTAATAGTCATGATGACAATGTTGGGAGTGTAATAGTCATGATGACAATGTTGGGAGTGTAATAGTCATGCTGTCTATGTTAGTAGTGTAATTGTCATGATGACCATTTTGAGGTTTTATAGTAATGATGACTATGTTGGGAGTGTAATTGTCATGATGGCTATGTTGAGGTTTTATAGTCATGATGACGATGTTGGGAGTGTAATAGTCACGATGAAGATGTTGGGAGAGTAATAGTCATGATGGCTATGATGGGAGTGTAATAGACATGATGCCTATGTTGGGAGTGTAATAGTCATTATGACTATGTTGGGAGTGTAATAGTCATGATGACTATGTTGGGAGTGCAATAGTCATGATGACTAAGTTGGTAGTGTAATATTCATGACGACTATGTTGGCAGTGTAATTGTCATAATGACTAAATTGGCAGTGTAATAGTCATGATGACTATGTTGGACGTGTAAAAGTCATGAAGTTGGGAGAGAAATAGTCATGAAGACTATGTTGGGGGTGTTATGGTCATGATGACTATGTTGGGGGTGTAATAGTCATGATGACTATGTTAGGAGAGTAATGGTCATGATGACTATGTTGGGAGTGCAATTGTCATGATGAAAATGTTGAGGTTTTATAGTCATGATGACGATGTTGGGAGAGTAAGTCATGATGACTATGTTAGGAGTGTAATTGTCATGATGACCATTTTCAGGTTTTATAGTCATGATGACTATGTTGGGAGTGCAATTGTCATGATGAAAATGTTGAGGTTTTATAGTCATGATGACGATGTTGGGAGAGTAAGTCATGATGACTATGTTAGGAGTGTAATTGTCATGATGACCATTTTCAGGTTTTATAGTCATGATGACTATGTTGGGAGTGTAATTGTCATGATGGCTATGTTGAGGTTTTATAGTCATGATGACGATGTTGGGAGTGTAATAGTCACGATGAAGATGTTGTGGGTGTAATAGTCATGATGACTATGTTGGGAGAGTAATAGTCATGATGACTATCTTGGGAGTATAATACTCATGATGACTGTGTTGGGAGAGTAATAGTCATGATGACTATGTTGAGGTTTTATAGTCATGATGACGATGTTGGGAGTGTAATAGTCATGATGACTATATTGGGAGTGAAGTTGTCATGATGACTATGTTGGGAGTGTAATAGTCGTGATGACAATGTTCGGAGTGTAATAGTCATTATGACTATGTTGGGAGTGTAATAGTCATGATGACTATATTGGGAGAGTAATAGTCATGATGACAATGTTGGGAGTGCAATAGTCATGATGACAATGTTGAAAGTGTAATTGTCATGCTGTCTATGTTGGGAGTGTAATTGTCATGATGACTATGTTGGGAGAGTAATAGTCATGATGACAATGTTGGGAGTGTAATAGTCATGCTGTCTATGTTAGTAGTGTAATTGTCATGATGACCATTTTGAGGTTTTATAGTAATGATGACTATGTTGGGAGTGTAATTGTCATGATGGCTATGTTGAGGTTTTATAGTCATGATGACGATGTTGGGAGTGTAATAGTCACGATGAAGATGTTGGGGGTGTAATAGTCATGATGACTATGTTGGGAGTGTAATAGTCACGATGACTATGTTTGGAGTATAATAGTCATTGTGACTATGTTGGGAGTGTAATAATCATGATGACTATGTTGGGAGAGTAATAGTCATGATGACTATGTTGAGGTTTTATAGTCATGATGACGATGTTGGGAGTGTAATAGTCATGATGACTATATTGGGAGTGAAATTGTCATGATGACTATGTTGGGAGTGTAATAGTCGTGATGACAATGTTCGGAGTGTAACAGTCATGATGACTATGTTGGGAGTGTAATAGTCATGATGACTATATAGGGAGAGTAATAGTCATGATGACAATGTTGGGAGTGTAATAGTCATGATGACAATGTTGGGAGTGTAATAGTCATGCTGTCTATGTTGGGAGTGTAATTGTCATAATGACTATGTTGGGAGAGTAATAGTCATGATGACTATGTTGGGAGTGTAAAAGTCATGATGACTATGTTGTGAGAGTCATAGTCATGATGATTATGTTGAGGTTTCATAGTCATGATGACGATGTTGGGAGTGTAATAGTCATGATGTTGAGAGAGTAATAGTCATGATGTTGTGAGAGTAATAGTCATGATGTTGGGAGAGTAATAGTCTTGATGTTGGGAGAGTAATAGTCTTGATGTTAGGAGAGTAATAGTCATGATGTTGGGAGAGAAATAGTCATGATGTTGGGAGAGTAATAGTCATGATGACGATGTTTGGAGAGTAATAGTCATGATGACTATAATGGAAGTGTAATAGTCATGATGACTATGTTGGGAGTGAAATAGTCATGATGACTATGTTGGGAGAGTAATAGTCATGATGACTATGTTGGGAGTGTAATTGTCATGATGACAATGTTGAGGTTTTATAGTAATGATGACGATGTCTGGAGAGCAATAGTCATGATGACTATATAGGGAGTGTAATTGTCATGATGACTATGTTGAGGTTTTATTGTCATGATGACTATGTTGGGAGTGCAATTGTCATGATAGCTATGTTGAGGTTTTATAGTTATGATGACGATGTTGGGAGTGTAATAGTCACGATGACGATGTTGGGAGAGTAACAGTCATGATGACTATGATAGGAGTGTAATAGTCACGATGAAGATGTTGGGGTGTAATAGTCATGATGACTATGTTGGGAGTGTAATAGTCATGGTGACTATGTTGGGAGTGTAATAGTCATGATGATTATGTTGGTAGTGTAATAATCATGACGACTATTTTGACAGTGTAATTGTCATGATGACTATATTGGCAGTGTAATAGCCATGATGACTGTTGAGAGTGTTATAGTCATGATGAAGATGTTGGGGTGTAATAGTCATGATGACTATGTTGGGAGTGTAATAGTCATGGTGACTATGTTGGGAGTGTAATAGTCATGATGATTATGTTGGTAGTGTAATAATCATGACGACTATTTTGACAGTGTAATTGTCATGATGACTATATTGGCAGTGTAATAGCCATGATGACTGTTGAGAGTGTTATAGTCATGATGACTATGTTGGATGTGTAATAGTCAAAATGTTGGAAGAGTAATAGTCATGATGACTATGTTGAGAGTGTTATGGTCATGATGACTATGTTGGGAGTGTTATGGTCATGATGACAATGTTGGGAGCCTTATGGTCATGATGACGATGTTGGAAGAGTAATAGTCATGATGTTGGGAGAGTAATAGTCATGATGACTATGCTAGGTGTGTAATAGTCATGATGACTATATTGGGTGAGTAATAGTTATGATGACTATGTTGGGAGTGTAATTGTCATGATGGCTATGTTGAGGTTTTATAGTCATAATGAAGATATTGGGAGTGTAATTGACATGATAGCTATTTTGAGGTTTTATACTGATGATGACGATGTTGGGAGTGTAATAATCACGATGAAGATTTTGGAGGTGTAATAGTCATGATGACTATGTTGGGAGTGTAATAGTCATGATGACTATGTTGGGAGAGTAATAGTCATGATGACTATTTTGGGAGTGTAGTAGTCATGATGACTATGTTGGTAGTGTAATAGTCATGATGATTATGTTGGGAGTGTAATAGTCATGATGACTTAGTTGGGAGAGTAATAGTCATGAAGACTATGTTGGGATAGTAATAGTCATGATGACTATGTTGGAAGTGTAACAGCCATGATGACTATGTTGGGAGAGTAATAGTCATGATGACTATGTTGAGGTTTTATAGTCAAGATGACGATGTTCGGAGTGTAATAGTAATAATGACTATGTTGGGAGTGTAATTGTCATGATGACTGTTACGAACCCGGATCCAACGTCCGAGCCTGGAGCAGTGACAAACACGCCTTCTGTGGGTCAGCTTCCGAAACCCCCGCCAAACGAACGACGACACCTAGTGAGGACAGCGTGTACTGGCCTCGAGGACCAGTTTCCAGTCTGGTTCAGCGCTCAACACCGCCGCTCCTGACCTCTGGTGAGGTGGTGCTCCGACGACAGCGCCATCTAGGGAGTGGATATGTCGGGCGTTTGTATCTGAGCCTGTGAGTGTGGTGTATTAGTATCCCGGTTATTAATGACGTGTCTGCTTACAGAGCCAACCTGGGACCACTGTGTTGAAGGTGTAGGCAGTCTACCCGAGGCAGCCAGTCTCCATACAGTGAAGTTTGCTGCAGCTGTTGTGACGTCGTCCCCCCGGAAGAACACTGTGGTGTGTTAAGCCTGCCAGTGGAGTGGCAGTGGAAGGATTTACCCGGGACCGACGGTTGGAGACGATAATCCACTGGGGTATTGAGGACAGGAGGGTGATTGGTGATATCACACGAGACTCCTGTCTAGGGCGTACCCCTTTTATCGTTCGTGGAGTGGCCGTACCAGCCTTGGTGGCTCAGTACCTGCCAGCAGACCTGCTGGACGTGTGGTTGACGGCCTCCACGACGGTGCCCCCAGTGGACCTGTGTTGTGGCTGACCTGTGGCCAGGGTAGGCTCGGCGTTCTCAGAGGACACGTCTTGAGGCCACGAAGAATGCACCGCGGACTCAGCACCTAGCTTCAAGGATCCATAGTCTCCAGCAGAAGACTACAGTGTTGACCCCCTTTGTAAAGTGTTAATACCCCTCCCCCTTGTGTACGTTTTACTTTTATATATTTAAATGGTGAAGGTTATATTATATTATATTAAGTTCTTACCTTTCTTTCCCTACTCCCTTTAAGTTACTTGCGTCACGGATCGCATCCCTTGATAGCCTCTACTGGCTTGGGGCCGGATATATATCTTCCTCTAACTACATCAGAGTGAGAACCCTGTTGCGTCCCGAGAGGGCCGTAACAATGACTATGTTTAGAGTGTAATAGTCATGATGACTATGTTGGGAGTGTAATAGTCATTATGACTATGTTGGGAGAGTAATAGTCATGATGACTATGTTGGGAGAGTAATAGTCATGAGGACTATGTTGGGAGAGTAATAGTGATGATGACAATGTTGGGAGTGTAATAGCGATGATGACTATATTAGGAGAGTAATAGTGATGATGACTATATGCCAGCGAAAGCAGCGAAAGGTCATATTTTGCCCAAAACCCTCTGTAGTTTTCAAAATATCCCAAACATCCCAAATTCCACCCTTGAGCCATATTTTAGAGGCAAATTCTGGCTCTCTGCACGTATTCGCAGTTTAAATTATGACATTTTATACCGAAAATATGCCAATTACTGAGAGCAACGATGGATCACATTTTGCCCATCCCTTCTTGCAGTTTTCAAAATATCCAAAACATCCCAAATTCGACGCTTTAGCCATATTTTGGAGCCAAATTCTGGCTCTCTGCATGTATTCGCAGTTTGAAATTACGAGATTTTATACCAAAAATATTCCAATTACTGCAAGTGGCGATAGATCACATTTTGCCCAAAACCTCCCTGCAGTTTTCAAAATATCCCAAACATCCAAAATTCGACCCTTGAGAATTATTTTGGAGCCAAATTCTTCCTCTCTGCACGTATTCGTTGTTTGAAATTACGACTTTTTATCCTAAACATCCCAAATTTGACGCTTGAAAATATGCTAATTATTGAAAGCAGCGATGGGTCACATTTTGCCCAAACCCCCCGGCAGTTTGCAAAATATCCCAAACATCAAAAATTTGACCTTTGAGCAATATTTTGGAGCCAAAATCTGGCTCTCTGCGCGTATTCGCAGTTTGAAATTACGACTTTTATAACGCAAACATGAAAATTACTGAAAGCGGCGATGGATCACATTTTGTCCAAATCTTCCCTGCAGTTTTCAAAATATCCAAAACATCCAAAATTCGACGCTTGAGCCATATTTTGGAGCCAAATTCGGGCTCTCTGCACGTATTCGCAGTTTGAAATTATTTCATTTTCTACGAAAATATGCCAATTACTGAGAGCGACGATGGGTCACATTTTGCCAAAACCCCCCTGCAGTTTTCAAAATATCCCAAACATCCCAAATTCGACCCATGAGCTATATTTTTGAGCCAAATTCTCTCTCTTTCTGCACGTATTCGCAGTTGGAAATTGGGACATTTTATACCAAAAATATGCCAATTACTGAGTGCGGCGGTGGATCGTATTTTGCCCAAGTCCTCCCTGCAGTTTTCAAAATATCCCAAACATCCCAAATTCGACCCTTCAGCCATATTTTGGAGCCAAATTCTGGCTCTCTGCACATATTCGCAGTTTAAAATTACGATAGTTTATACCAAAAATATGTCAATTACTGAAAGCGGCGATAGATCACATTTTGCCCAAACCCCGCCATGCTGTTTTCAAAATATCGCAAACATAACAAATTCGACGCTTGAGCCGAATTTTGGAGCAAAATTGTGGATCTCTGCACGTATTAGCTTTTTGAAATTTTTACTTTTTTTTACCGAAATAATGCCAATTACTGTGAGAGGCGAAGGGTCATATTTTGCCCAAAACCCCCTGTAGTTTTCAAAATATCCCAAACATCCCAAATTCCACCCTTGAGCCATATTTTGGAGGCAAATTCTGGCTCTCTGCACGTATTCGCAGTTTAAATTATGACATTTTATATCGAAAATATGCCAATTTTTGAGAGCGGCGATGGATAACATTTTGCCCAATCCCTTCTAGCAATTTTCAAAATATCCAAAACATCCCAAATTCGACGCTTCAGCCATATTTTGGAGCCAAACTGTTGCTCTCTGCACGTATTAGCATTTTGAAATTTCGACTTTTTATTCCGAAATAATGCCAATTACTGTGAGCTACGAAAGGTCGCATTTTGCCCAAAACACCCTGCAGTTTTCAAAATATCCCAATTATCCCAAATTCCACCCTTGAGCCAAATTTCGGAGCCAAATTCTGGCGCTCCGCACGTATTCGCAGTTTTACATTAGGATTTTTTATACAGAAAATATGCCAATTACTTAGAGAAGCGATGGATCACATTTTGCCTTAACCCTCCTTGCAGTTTTCAGAATATCCAAAACATCCCAAATTCGACCCTTGAGCCATATTTTGGAGCTAATTTCTGGCTCTCTGCACGTATTCGCAGTTTGAAATTACGAATTTTTATCCCAATTATCCCAAATTTGACGGTTGAAAATGTGACAATTACTGAAAGAAGCGATGGGTCACGTTTTGCCCAAACCCCCCTGCAGTTTGCAAAATATCCCAAACATCCCAAATTGGACCCATGAGCCTTATTTTGGAGCCAAATTCAGGCTTTCTGCGCGTATTCGCAGCATGAAATTACGATTTTTTTTACCGAAAACATGACAATTACTGAAAGCAGCGATGGATCACATTTTGCCCAAACCCTCCCTGCAGTTTTCAAAATATCCAAAACATCCCAAATTCGACGCTTGAGCAATATTTTGGAGCCAAATTGGGGCTCTCTGCACGTATTCGCAGTTTGAAATTATTTCATTTTATACCGAAAATATGCCAATTACTGAGAGCGACGATTGGTCACATTTTGAACAAACCCCCCTGTAGTTTTCAAAATATACCAAACATCCTAACTTCGACCCATGAGCTATATTTTGATGCCAAATTTTTGCTCTCTGAACGTATTCGCAGTTTGAACTTACAACATTTTATACCGAAAATATGCCAATTACTGAGTACGGCGATGGATCACATTTTGCCCAAGCAGTTTTCAAAATATCCCAAACATCTCAAATTCGACCCTTGAGCCATATTTTGGCGCCAAATTTTGGCTTTCTGCATGTATTCGCAGTATGAAATTACGGCTTTTTATACCGAAAATATGCCAATTACTGAAAGCGGCGATGGATCACATTTTGCCGAAACCCCTTCTGCAGTTTTATAATTATCCCAAACATCCCAAATTAGACCCTTGAGCCATATTTTGGAGCCAAATTCTTGCTCTCTGCACATATTCGCAGTTTGAAATTACGACAATTTATATCGAAAATATGTCAATACTTGCTAGCAGCGATAGGTCACATTTTGTCTAAACCCCACCTGCAGTTTTCAAAATATCCCAAACATCCCAAATTCGACGCTTGAGCCATATTTTGGAGCAAAAATGTGGCTCTCTGCACGTATTAGCTGTTTGAAATTTTGACTTTTTATGCCGAAATAATGCCAATTACTGTGAGCAGCGAAAGGTCATATTTTGCCCAAAAACCCCCCTGCAGTTTTCAAAATATCCCAAACATCCCAAATTTCACCCTTGAGCTATATTTTGGAGGCAAACTCTGGCTCTATGCACTTATTCGCAGTTAAAATTAGGACATTTTATACCGAAAATATGCCAATTACTGAGAGCGGCGATGGATCACTGTTTGCCCAAACCCTCCTTGCAGTTTTCAAAATATCCAAAACATCCTAAATTCGACGTTTGAGCCATATTTTGGAGCCAAATTGTGGCTCTCTGCACGTATTAGCAGTATGAAATTTCGAGTTTTTTATCCCGAAATAATGCCAATTACTGTTAGCGGCGAAAGGTCACATTTTGCCCAAAACCCCCTGCAGTTTTCAAAATATCCCAATTATCCCAAATTCCACCCTTGAGCCAAATTTTGGAGCTAAATTGTGGCTCTCTGCACGTATTCGCAGTTTTACATTAAGAATTTTTATACCGAAAATATGCCAATTACTTAGAGCGGCGATGGACCACATTTTGCCTAAACCCTCCTGCAGTTTTCAAAATATCCAAAACATCCCAATTTTGCCCAAACCCTCTATGCAGTTTTTAAATCATCCCAAACATCCCAAATTCGACAATTGAGCCATATTTTGGAGCCAAATTCTGGCTCTCTGCACGCATTCGCATTTTGAAATTACGACTTTTTATACCGAAAATATGCCAATTACTGAGAGCGGCGATGGATCACATTTTACCCAAACCCTCCCAGCAGTTTTTAAAAAATCGAAAACATCCCAAATTCGACCCTTGAGGATTATTTTGGAACCAAATTTTGTCTTTCTGCTTGTATTCGCAGTTTGAAATTACGACTTTTATACCGAAAATATGCCAATTACTGAAAGCAGCGATGGATCAAATTTTGCACAAACCCTCTCTGCAGTTTTTAAATTATCCCAAACATCCCAAATTCGACAATTGAGCCATATTTTGGAGCCAAATTCTGGCTCTCTGCACATATTCGCAGTTTGAAATTACAACATTTTATATCGAAAATATGTCAATACCTGCTAGCAGCGATAGGTCATATTTTGCCCAATCCCCCCCTGCAGTTTTCAAAATATCCCAAACATCCCAAATTCGACGCTTGAGCCATATTTTGAAGCTAAATTCGGGCTCTCTGCACGTATTCGCAGTTTGAAATTTCGTCTTTTTAAATTGAAAATATGCCAATTACTGAGAGCGGCGATGGATCACATTTTGCCCAAACCCTCCCTGCAGTTTTCAAAATATAGCAAACATCCCAAATTCGACGCTTGAGCTATATTTTGGGGACAAATTCTGACTCTCTGCAAGTATTCGCAGTTTGAAATCACGAAATTTTATACCGAAAATATGCCAATTACTTTGAGCGGCGATCGGTCACATTTTGCCCAAACCCCGCCATGCTGTTTCCAAAATATCGCAAACATTCCAAATTCGATGCTTGAGCCGAATTTACCGATGGAAGATGTACATGTAAAACCGCTCTAATCCAGCTGAAAAGTTGATATATGCAATAAAAACCGAACTTTTACCCTTTCAATATCTTACTCAGTATTTTAACGAGAAACAAATAGTTGATTGAAAATGAAGTATTTAAGGTTAATTTCTAATCAATTATGTGTTTGCGTCATTTTTATCGTATATTAAATGAATTAATAACAATAAACTGAAAATTCACAAAAACGTGGAAAAACAGCAAAATATTGCCTAATTCGATGATATTTTGTTTAAATCACAGAAAGGAAAAGGGGATGATAAACGTCAAAATATTGCTAAATTCGAAGATTTTTAGTACAAAACAAAATGCAAGAAACTTGCCTAAAAATGCAAAATTTGCGAAATTAAGATATATGAAGGCCAAATCACATATCGTGAGAAAACATGAAGTAGTATCGAAATATTGGTAAAAACGAATATATTTACGTAAAATCACACTATATGAAAAACGTGAAAAAGTCACTATTTTACCATAGTTGAGGATTTTAACTTCAAATTACAGAGCAAGGTTTCGTAATATTTAGATCCATGAAAAGACATATGACAATGTTGTGTCCAATACAAATGATAAAAATCAATGTGTTTTCATTAGAATTAACTAAAATGTTCCTGAATTTCCGTTTATATTACCGATGGAAGATGTACACGTAAAATCGCTCTAATCCGGCTGAAACGTCGATATATGTAATAAAAACTGAACTTCTCCCATTTTCAATATCTTACTCAGTATTTTAACGAGAAACAAATAGTTGATTGAAAATGAAGTATTTAAGGTTAATTTCTAATCAATTATGTGTTTGCATCATATTTATCGTATATATATTTAATTAATAACAATTAACTGAAAATTCACAAAAAACGTGGAGAAATAGCAAAATATTGCCTAATTCGAAGATATTTTGTTTAAATCACATAAAGGAAAAGGGGATGATGAACGTCAAAATATTGCTAAATTCGAAGATTTTTAGTACAAAACAAAATGCAAGAAACATGCTTAAAAATGCAAAATTTGCGAAATTAAGAGATATGAAGGCCTAATCACATATCGTGAGAAAACATGAAGTAGTATCGAAATATTGGTAAAAACGAATATATTTACGTAAAATCACACTATATGAAAAACGTGAAAAAGTCACTATTATACCATATTTGAGGATTTCAACTTCAAATTACAGAGCAATGTTTCGTATTATTTAGATCCAAGAAAAGACATATGACAATGTTGTTTCCAATACAAATGATAAAAATCAATGTGTTTTCATTAGAATTAACTAAAATGTTCCTGATTTTCCGTTTATATTACCGATGGAAGATGTACACGTAAAACCGCTCTAATCCGGCTGAAACACTGATACATGCAATAAAAACAGAACTTCTCCCGTTTTCAATATCTTACACAGTATTTTAACGAGAAACAAATAGTTGATTGAAAATGAAGTATTTATTGTTAATTTCTAATCAATTATGTGTTTGCATCATTTTTATCGTATATTTCATGAATTAATAACAATAACCTGAAAATTCACAAAAACGTGGAAAAACAGCAAAATATCGCATAATTCGATGATATTTTGTTTAAATCACATGAAGGAAAAGGGGATGATAAACGTCAAAATATTGCTAAATTCGAAGATTTTAGTTCAAAACAAAATGCAAGAAACTTGCTTAAAAATGCAAAATTTGCGAAATTCTGAGATATGAAGGCCAAATCACATATCGTGAGAAAACATGAAGTTGTATCGAAATATTGGTAAAAATGATTATATTTACGTAAAATCACACTATATGAAAAACGTGAAAAAGTCACTATTATACCATTTTTGAGGATTTTAACTTCAAATTACAGAGCAAGGTTTCGTATTACTTAGATCCAAGAAAAGACATATGACAATGTTGTTTCCAATACAAATGATAAAAATCAATGTATTTTCATTAGAATTAACTAAAATAATCCTGATTTTCCGTTTATTTTACCGATGGAAGATGTACACGTAAAACCGCTCTAATCCGGCTGAAACGTCGATATATGCAATAAAAACAGAAGTTCTCCCCTTTTCAATATCTTTCTCAGTATTTTAACGTGAAACAAATAGTTGATTGAAAATGAAGTATTTAAGGGTAATTTCTAATCAATTATGTGTTTGCATCATTTTTATCGAATATTTAATGTATTAATAACAATAAACTGAAAATTCACAAAAACGTGGAAAAACAGCAAAATATTGCCTAATTCGATGATATTTTGTTTAAATCACATAAAGGAAAAGGGGATGATAAACGTGAAAATATTGCTAAATTAGATGATTTTTAGTACGAAACAAAATACAAGAAAACTTGCTTAAATTGCAATATTATGGGAAATTCTGAGACCTGAAGGCCAAATCACATATCGTGATATAATATGAAATAGTATCGAAATATTGGCAAAAATGAATATATATACGAAATATGAAATGAAAAACGTGAAAAAAGTCACTATTATACCAAATTTGAGGATTTTAACTTCGAATCATAGAGCGAGGTTTCGTATTATTTAGATCCGAGAAAAGACATATGACAATGTTGTTTCCAATACAAATGATAAAAATCAATGTGTTTTCATTAGAATTAACTAAATTGTTCATGATTTTCCGTTTATATTACCGATGGAAGATGTACACGTAAAACCGCTCTATTCCGGCTGAAACGTCGATATATGCAATAAAAACCGAACTTCTCCCCTTTTCAATATCTTACTCAGTATTTTAAGAGAAACAAATAGATGATTGCAAATGAAGTATTTAAGGTTATTATCTAATCAATTATGTGTTTGCATAATTTTTATCGTATATTTAATGAATTAATAACAATAAACTGAAAATTCACAAAAACGTGGAAAAACAGCAAAATATTGCCAAATTCGATGATATTTTGTTTAAATCACATAAAGGAAAAGGGGATTGATAAACGTCAAAATATTGCTAAATTCGACAATTTTTAGTACAAAACAAAATGCAAGAAACTTGCTTAAAAATGCAAAATTTGCAAAATTCTGAGATATGAAGGCCAAATCACATATCTTGAGAAAACATGAAGTAGAATCGAAATATTGGTAAAAACGAATATATTTACGTATAATCACACTACATGAAAAACGTGAAAAAAGTAACTATTTTACCATATTTGAGTATTTTAATTTCAAATCATAGAGCGAGGTTTCGTATTATTTAGATCCAAGAAAAGACATATGACAATGCGAAACACATTTTATCATTCCAATCCAAATGATAAAAATAAAAAATTGAAACACGTGAAAAAGTCACTATTTTACCATATTTGAGGATTTTAACTTCAAATTATAGAGCAAGGTTTCGTATTATTTAGATCCAAGAAAAGACATATGACAATGTTGTTTCCAATACAAATGATAAAAATCAATGTGTTTTCATTAGAATTAACTAAAATGTTAAATAAATGAAGTATTTAAGGTTAATTTCTAATCAATTATGTGTTTGCATCATTTTTATCGTATATATATTGAATTAATAACAATAAACTGAAAATTCACAAAAACGTGGAAAAACAGCAAAATATTGCCTAATTCGATGATAATTTGTTTATATCACATATAGGAAAAGGGGTCATTGTTGATGGTGTAAGGCAGTACAGTGGTCATTGTAATGGTGTAGGGGCATACAGCGGTCATTGATGATGGCGTAAGGCAGTACAGGTCTCATTCTTGGACGGTCAAGGATTGAACGCTGACCTGCAAGAAGCGAGACCGTCGCTCTACCGTCCAGTCCTACACTATTATGTAGTTCAATGCTGTTATGTAGTGGATCAATCATTGCTGTTACGATGTGGATCAATCCCAAACAAAGAGTAAGCCTCATTATTATTATTATTATTATTAATATTATTATTATTATTATTATTATTATTATTATTATTATTATTATTATTATTATTATTATTATTATTATTATTATTATTATTACACTTTTCTTTTCATGTGTCACACCTGTACTTTACATGTTTGTGCAAATGTTATAGCCTAACTTGTTGGCTGGTAAGCTTGTTATCCATGAGAAGTCAAAGAGAGCTGTACCACCTACAAGATACCCCAGACACCTTGCATGCTCTGGTTTCTTCAACAGGCTCTTTTTCCCAGTTACACTAACCCATTAAACTGTTACAATAAAACTAACACACATTATGCTGTAGTTTATTTATAACCACCAATTGTTGCATAAGCTATATGTACAGTTAAAGCTTCGCTACGTGTATGGATAAACACCTAACAGGTTAAATATTAAAAATCAGTCCACTTTACAATTAAAATAAATTAAATTAAATTAAATAATATTAATCCTTCATTCTAGCAGTGTTCAGTGGGAGACGATGGCGCGGGTGGGAGGAGGGTGGCGTGGGGGAACCATCCCGTTATCCAGTGTAATCCTCACCATCCTCTGGCGGCGCTCTTTTACTTCATCTTTTTTGTCCTTATTTTTACGGTGTGATACTTTTGTCTGACGTTTGCCGAGGGCGTGGGCAGCAAGTTGTTTCTGTGCGTCGAGTACTGTGTATTGCTGCTCAACTGCAGTACACCTCTCCCACTCCCCAGGCCTCATTGTGTATACTTCAAACACCCTGGGAGAGCCCGAGGAGACGCAGACTGTCACTGGAAGACACCTCATTTTTTCAATCTTAGGGGGGGACTAGATTCCCGTCGCTCTACTTACTTGGCCACGTCAGCGTATAATTATTATGATTACGACCTAGCCATACCATCCAGCATTATTAGCCATAATTATATCCTAGATAACACAAAATATAGTTAACTGGCAATATAGCAATACTAACCCGTCATTGTGCGAGGCTATGGGTGAGAATAGTGGTTTAGGTTGTGATGGTTTAAATGGTGATGGTCGGTAAGGGAAGGGGGGGGGGGGGATTAATGATAGTGGTGGTGAAGATTGATGAAGATTAAGCCACCCAAGAGGTGGCTCGGGCATGAATAACCCGCAAGTAGTGGTGGTGATGGTGTTACACGAACTACTGTACATAATCCTATTTTTTTCCTATTTGTACCGATGATGATGCAGGGAAGGCATTACCATGTTGGAATAGTCATCATGATTATGTTGGGAGTGTAATACTCATAATAACTATACTGAGAAGTATTAGTCATGATGACTAGGTTGGGAGTGTAATAGTCATGATGACAATGTTGGGAGTATAATAGTCATGATGACTAAGTTGGTAGTGTAAAAATAATGATTATGTTGGCAGTGTAATTATCATGATGATTATGTTGGCAGTGTAATTGTCATGATGACTACGTTGGCAGTGAAATAGTCATGATGACTATGTTGGAAGTGTAATAGTCATGATGTTGGGAGAGTAATAGTCATAATGACAATGTTCGGAGATTAATAGTCATGATGACTATGTTGGGAGTGTTATGGTCATGATGACTATGTTGGAAGTGTTATGGTCATAATGACTATGTTGGGAGTGTTATGGGCATGATGACAATGTTGGGAGTGTAATAGTCATGATGACTATGATGGGAGTGTAATAGTCATGATGTTGGGAGAGTAATAATCATGATGACAATGTTCGGTGATTAATAGTCATGATGACTATGTTGGAAATGTTATGGTCATGATGACTATGTTGGGAGTGTTATGGTCATAATGACTATGTTGGGAGTGTTATGGTCATGATGACAATGTTGGGAGTGTAATAGTCATGATGACTATGATGGGAGTGTAATAGTCATGATGTTGGGAGAGTAATAGTCATGATGTTGGGAGAGTAATAGTCTTGATGTTGGGAGAGTAACAGTCATGATGTTGGGAGAGTAATAGTCATCATGTTGGGAGAGAAATAGTCATGATGACGATGTTGGGAGTGTAATTGTCACGATGACTATGTTGAGGTTTTATAGTCATGATGACGATGTCAGGAGAGTAATAGTCATGATGACTATGTAGGGAGTGTAATTGTCAAGACGACTATGTAGAGGTTTAATAGTCATGATGACTATGTTGGAAGTGTAATTGTCATGATGGCTATGTTGAGGTTCTATAGTCATGGTGACGATGTTGGGAGTGTAATAGTCACGATGAAGATGTTGGGAGAGTAATAGTCATGATGGCTATGATGGCAGTGTAATAGTCACGATGAAGATGTTGGGGGTGTAATAGTCATGATGACTATGTTGGGAGTATAATAGTCATTATGACTATGTTGGGAGTGTAATAGTCATGATGACTATGTTGGGAGTGCAATAGTCATGATGACTAAGTTGGTAGTGTAATATTCATGACGACTATGTTGGCAGTGTAATTGTCATAATGACTAAATTGGCAGTGTAATAGTCATGATGACTATGTTGGACGTGTAAAAGTCATGAAGTTGGGAGAGAAATAGTCATGAAGACTATGTTGGGGGTGTTATGGTCATGATGACTATGTTGGGGGTGTAATAGTCATGATGACTATGTTAGGAGAGTAATGGTCATGATTATGTTGGGAGTGCAATTGTCATGATGAAAATGTTGAGGTTTTATAGTCATGATGACGATGTTGGGAGAGTAATAGTCATGATGACTATGTTAGGAGTGTAATTGTCATGATGACCATTTTCAGGTTTTATAGTCATGATGACTATGTTGGGAGTGTAATTGTCATGATGGCTATGTTGAGGTTTTATAGTAATGATGACGATGTTGGGAGTGTAATAGTCACGATGAAGATGTTGGGGGTGTAATAGTCATGATGACTATGTTGGGAGAGTAATAGTCATGATGACTATGTTGGGAGTATAATACTCATGATGACTGTGTTGGGAGAGTAATAGTCATGATGACTATGTTGAGGTTTTATAGTCATGATAACGATGTTGGGAGTGTAATAGTCATGATGACTATATTGGGAGTGAAATTGTCATGATGACTATGTTGGGAGTGTAATAGTCGTGATGACAATGTTCGGAGTGTAATAGTCATGATGACTATGTTGGGAGTGAAATAGTCATGATGACTATATTGGGAGAGTAATAGTCATGATGACAATGTTGGGAGTGTAATAGTCATGATGACAATGTTGGGAGTGTAATAGTCATGCTGTCTATGTTGGGAGTGTAATTGTCATGATGACTATGTTGGGAGAGTAATAGTCATGATGACTATGTTGGGAGTGTAAAAGTCATGATGACTATGTTGGGGGGTTGTCATAGTCATGATGATTTTGTTGAGGTTTCATAGTCATGATGACGATGTTGGGAGTGTAATAGTCATGATGTTGAGAGAGTAAGTCATGATGTTGTGAGAGTAATAGTCATGATGTTGGGAGAGTAATAGTCCTGATGTTGGGAGAGTAGTAGTCTTGATGTTAGGAGAGTAATAGTCATGATGTTGGGAGAGAAATAGTCATGATGTTGGGAGAGTAATAGTCATGATGACGATGTTTGGAGAGTAATAGTCATGATGACTATAATGGAAGTGTAATAGTCATGATGACTATGTTGGGAGTGAAATAGTCATGATGACTATGTTGGGAGAGTAATAGACATGATGACAATGTTGGGAGTGTAATTGTCATGATGACAATGTTGAGGTTTTATAGTAATGATGACGATGTCTGGAGAGCAATAGTCATGATGACTATATAGGGAGTGTAATTGTCATGATGACTATGTTAAGGTTTTATTGTCATGATGAATATGTTGGGAGTGCAATTGTCATGATAGCTATGTTGAGGTATTATAGTTATGATGACGATGTTGGGAGTGTAATAGTCACGATGACGATGTTGGGAGAGTAACAGTCATGATGACTATGATAGGAGTGTAATAGTCACGATGAAGATGTTGGGGTGTAATAGTCATGATGACTATGTTGGGAGAGTAATAGTCATGGTGACTATGTTGGGAGTGTAATAGTCATGATGATTATGTTGGGAGTGTAATAGTCATGATGCCTAAGTTGGTAGTGTAATAATCATGACGACTATTTTGACAGTGTAATTGTCATGATGACTATATTGGCAGTGTAATAGCCATGATGACTGTTGAGAGTGTTATAGTCATGATGACTATGTTGGATGTGTAATAGTCAAAATGTTGGACGAGTAATAGTCATGATGACTGTGTTGAGAGTGTTATGGTCATGATGACTATGTTGGGAGTGTTATGGTCATGATGACAATGTTGGGAGTGTTATGGTCATGATGACGATGTTGGAAGAGTAATAGTCATGATGTTGGGAGAGTAATAGTCATGATGTTGGGAGAGTAATAGTCATGATGACTATGCTAGGGGTGTAATAGTCATGATGACTATATTGGGTGAGTAATAGTTATGATGACTATGTTGGGAGTGTAATTGTCATGATGGCTATGTTGAGGTTTTATAGTCATAATGAAGATATTGGGAGTGTAATTGACATGATGGCTATTTTGAGGTTTTATACTGATGATGACGATGTTGGGAGTGTAATAATCACGATGAAGATGTTGGAGGTGTAATAGTCATGATGACTATGTTGGGAGTGTAATAGTCATGATGACTATGTTGGGAGAGTAATAGTCATGAAGACTATTTTGGGAGTGTAATAGTCATGATGACTATGTTGGGAGTGTAATAGTCATGATGATTAGGTTGGGAGTGTAATAGTCATGATGACTTAGTTGGGAGAGTAATAGTCATGAAGACTATGTTGGGATAGTAATAGTCATGATGACTATGTTGGAAGTGTAACAGCCATGATGACTATGTTGGGAGAGTAATAGTCATGATGACTATGTTGAGGTTTTATAGTCAAGATGACGATGTTCGGAGTGTAATAGTAATGATGACTATGTTGGGAGTGTAATTGTCATGATGACTATGTTTAGAGTGTAATAGTCATGATGACTATGTTGGGAGTGTAATAGTCATTATGACTATGTTGGGAGAGTAATAGTCATGATGACTATGTTGGGAGAGTAATAGTCATGAGGACTATGTTGGGAGAGTAATAGTCATGATGACAATGTTGGGAGTGTAATAGCGATGATGACTATATTAGGAGAGTAATAGTGATGATGACTATGTTAGGAGTGTAATAGTTATGATGACAATGTTAGGAGTGTAATAGTCATGATGACTATGTTGGGAGTGTAATAGTCATGGTGCTTATGTTGGGAGTGTAATAGCCATGATGACTATGTTGGGAGTGTAATTGTCCTGATGACTATGTTGGGAGTGTAATAGTCATGATGATTATGTTAGAAGTGTAATTGTCATGATGAAAATTTTAGGAGTGTAATAGTCATGATGACTATGTTGGGAGTGTAATAGTCATGATGACTATGTTGGGAGAGTAATAGTCATGATAACTATCTTGGGAGTGTAATAGTCATGATGACTATGTTGGAAGTGTAACAGCCATGATGACTATGTTGGGAGTGTAATAGTCATGATAATTATGTTGGGAGAGTAATAGTCATGATGACTATGTTGGGAGAGTAATAGTCATGAAGACTATGTTGGGAGAGTATTAGTCATGATTACTATGTTGAGGTTTTATAGTCACGATGACGATGTTGTGAGTGTAATAGTCATGATGACTATGTTGGGAGTGTAATTGTCATGATGACTATGTTTAGAGTGTAATATTCATGATGACTATGTTGGGAGTGTAATAGTCATGATGACTATGTTGGGAGAGTAATAGTCATGATGACAATGTTGGGAGTGTAATAGCGATGATGACTGTATTAGGAGAGTAATAGTGATGATGACTATGTTGGGAGTGTAATAGTCATGATGACAATGTTAGGAGTGTAATAGTCATGATGACTATGTTGGGAGCGTAACAGTCATGGTGCATATGTTGGGAGTGTAATAGCCATGATGACTATGTTGGGAGTGTAATTGTCCGGATGACTAATTTGGGAGTGTAATCCTCATGATGACTATGTTGGGAGTGTAATAGTAATGATGACTATGTTGGGAGTGTAATATTAATGATGACTATGTTGGGAGAGTATTAGTCATGATGACAATGTTGGGAGTGTAATAGCGATGATGAATATATTAGGAGAGTAATAGTGATGATAACTATTTTGGAAGTGTAATAGTCATGATGACTAAGTTGGGAGAGTAATAGTCACGATGACTATCTTGGGAGTGCAATAGTCATGATAACTATGTTGGGAGTGTAATAGTCATGATGATTATGTTGGGAGTGTAATAGTCATGATGACTATGTTTAGAGAGTAAAAGTCATGAAGACTATGCTGGGATAGTAATAGACATGATGACTATGTTGGAAGTGTAACAGCCATGATGACTATGTTGGGAGAGTAATAGTCATGATGACTATGTTGAGGTTTTATAGTCACGATGACGATGTTGGGAGTGTAATAGTCATGATGATTATGTTGGGAGTGTAATAGTCATGATGACTATGTTGGGAGAGTAATAGTCATGATGACTATGTTGGGAGTGTAATAGTCATGATGACAATGTTAAGAGTGTAATAGTCATGATGACTATGTTGGGAGTGTATTAGTCATGGTGCCTATGTTGGGAGTGTAATAGCCATGATGACTGTTGGGAGAGTAATAGTCATGATGACTATGTTGGGAGTGTAATTGTCCTGATCACTATGTTGGGAGTGTAATTGTCATGATGATTATGTTAGAAGTGTAATTGTCATGATGAAAATTTTAGGAGTGTAATAGTCATGATGACTATGTTGGAAGTGTAATAGTCATGATGACTATGTTGGGAGAGTAATAGTCATGATGACTATGTTGGGAGAGTAATAGTCATGAAGACTATGTTGGGATAGTAATAGTCATGATGACTATGTTGGAAGTGTAACAGCCATGATGACTATGTTGGGAGAGTATTAGTCATGATGACTATGTTGAGGTTTTACAGTCACGATGTCGATGTTGGGAGTGTAATAGTCATGATGACTATGTTGGGAGTGTAATAGTCATGATGACTATGTTGGGAGTGTAATTGTCATGATGACTATGTTTAGAGTGTAATAGTCATGATGACTATGTTGGGAGTGTAATAGTCATGATGACTATGTTGGGAGAGTAATAGTCATGATGACAATGTTGGGAGTGTAATAGCGATGATGACTATATTAGGAGAGTAATAGTGATGATGACTATGTTGGGAGTGTAATAGTCATGATGACAATGTTAGGAGTGTAATAGTCATGATGACTATTTTGGGAGCGTAATAGTCATGGTGCCTATGTTGGGAGTGTAATAGCCATGATGACTATGTTGGGAGTGTAATTGTCCTGATGACTAATTTGGGAGTGTAATCCTCATGATGACTATGTTGGGAGTGGAATAGTAATGATGACTTTGTTGGGAGTGTAATAGTAATGATGACTATGTTGGGAGAGTATTAGTCATGATGACTATGTTGGGAGTGTAATAGTCATGATGAGTATGTTGGGAGTGTAATAGTCATGATGACTATGTTGGGAGTGTGAGAGTCATGATGAATATGTTTCGAGAGTAATAATCATGATGACTATGTTGGGAGTGTAATTGTCGTGATGAATATGTTGGGAGTGTAATAGTCATGATGACTATTTCCATGACTATTGGCATATTTTCGGTATAAAATGTCGTAATTTGAAACAGCGAGTAGATGCATAGAGCAAGAATTTGGTTTAAAAATATGGCTTAAGCATCGAATTTGGGATGTTTGGGATATTTTGAAAACTGCAGGGGAGGGGGTTTGGGCAAAATGTGACTTATTGCCGCTCTCAGGATCACTCTTTGCCCAAACCTTCCTTGCAGTTTTCAAAATATCCAAAACATCCCAAATTCGACGCTTGAGCCATATTTTCGAGTCAAATTGAGGCTCTCTGCCCGTATTAGCAGTTTGAAGTTTCGAATTTTTATTCCGAAATAAAGCCAATTACTGTGAGCGGCGAAAGGTCACATTTTGCCCAAAACCCCCTGCAGTTTTCAAAATATCCCAATTATCCCAAATTCCACCCTTGAGCCAAATTTTGGAGCCAAATTCTGGCTCTCTGCACGTATTCGCAGTTTTACATTAGGAGTTTTTATACCGAAAATATGCCAATTACTTAAAGCGGCGATGGATCACATTTTGCCTAAACCCTCCTGCAGTTTTCAAAATATCCAAAACATCCCAAATTCATCCATATGAGCAATATTTTGCAGCCAAATTCTGGCTCTCTGCACGTATTCGCAGTTTGAAATCACGACTTTTTATACCGAAAATATGCCAGTTAGTGAAAGCGGCAATAGATCACATTCTGACCAAACACTCCCTGCAGTTTTCAAAATATCCCAAACATCCCAAATTAGACGCTTGACCCATATTTTGGAGCCAAATTCTCGCTCTCTGCACGCATTCGCAGTTTGAAATTACGACATTTTATACCGAAAATATGCCAATTACTGAGAGCGGCGATGGATCACATATTGCCCAAACCCTCCCAGCAGTTTCAAAATATCCAAAACATCCAAAATTCGACCCTTGAGAATTATTTTGGAGCCAAATTTTGTCTTTCTGCTTGTATTCGCCTTCTGAAATTACGACTTTTTATACCGAAAATATGTCAATTACTAAAAGCGGCGATGGATCAAATTTTGCCCAAATCCTTTCTGCAGTTTTTAAATTATCCCAAACATCCCAAATTCGACCCTTGAGCCATATTTTGGAGCCAAATTCTGGCTCTCTGCACATATTCTCAGTTTGAAATTACGACATTTTATATCGAAAATATGTCAATAACTGCTTGCAGCGATAGGTCACATTTTGCCCAAACCCCCCCTGCAGTTTTCAAAATATCCCAAACATCCCAAATTCGACGCTTGAGCCATATTTTGAAGCCAAATTTGGGCTCTCTGCACGTATTCGCAGTCTGAAATTACGAAATTTATACCGAAAATATGTCAATTACTTTGAGCGGCAATGGGTCACATTTTGACAAAACCCCGCCATGCTGTTTTCAAATTATCGCAAATATTCCAAATTCGACGCTTGAGCCGAATTTTGGAGCAAAACTGTGGATCTCTGCACGTATTAGCTGTTTGAAATTTTTACTTTTTTTACCGAAATAATGCCAATTACTGTGAGAGGCGAAGTGTCATATTTTGCCCAAAACCCCCTGTAGTTTTCAAAATATCCCAAACATCCAAAATTCCACCCTTGAGCCATATTTTAGAGGCAAATTCTGGCTCTCTGCACGTATTCGCAGTTTAAATTATGACATTTTATACCGAAAATATGCCAATTACTGAGAGCGGCGATGGATCACATTTTGCCCAAACGCTTCTTGCAGTTTTCAAAATATCCAAAACATCCCAAATTCGACGCTTCACCCATATTTTGGAGCCAAATTCTGGCTCTTCGCATGTATTCGCAGTTTGAAATTACGAGATTTTATACCAAAAATATTCCAATTACTGCCAGTAGCGATGGATCAAATTCTGCCCACACCCTCCCTGCAGTTTTCAAAATATCCAAAACATCCCAAATTCGACGCTTGAGATATATTTTAGAGCCAAATTCAGGCTCTCTGAACGTATTCGCAGTTCAAAATTATGACTTTTTATACCAAAAATATGCCAATTACTGAAAGCGGCGATTTATCAAATTTTGCCCACACCCTCCCTGCAGTTTCCAAAATTTCCCAAATATCCCAAATTCATCGCTTGACCCATATTTTAGAGCCAAATTCTGGCTATCTGCACGTATTCGCAGTTTGAAATTACGACTTTTTATACCGAAAATATGTCAATTACTGAGAGCGGAGATGGATCACATTTTGCGCAAACCCTCCCTGCAGATTTTAAAATATCCCAAACATCCAAAATTTGACCATTGAGAATTATTTTGGAGCCAAATTCTGCTTCTCTGCACGTATTCGTTGTTTGAAATTACGAATTTTTATCCCAAACATCTCAAATTTGACACTTGAAAATATGCTAATTATTGAGAGCAGCGATGGGTCACATTTTGCCCAAACCCTCCGGCAGTTTGCAAAATATCCCAAACATCCCAATTTTGACCTTTGAGCCATATTTTAGAAACCAAATCTGGCTCTCTGCGCGTATTCGCAGTTTGAAATTACGACTTTTTATACCGAAAACATGAAAATTACAGAAAGCGGCGATGGATCACATTTTACCCAAACCCTCCCTGCAGTTTTCAAAATATCCCAGACATCCGAAATTCGAAGCTTGAGCCATATTTTGGAGCCAAATTTGGGCACTCTGCACGTATTCGCAGTTTGAAATTATTTCATTTTTTATGAAAATATGCCAATTACTGAGAGCGACGATGGGTCACATTTTGCCCAAACCCCCCTGCAGTTATCAAAATATCCCAAACATCCCAAATTCGACACTTGAGCTATATTTTGGAGCCAAATTATCTTTCTCTGCACGTATTCGCAGTTTGAAATTGGGACATTTTATACCGAAAATATGCCAATTACTGAGTGCGGCGATGGATCGTAATTTGCCCACGTCCTCCCTGCAGTTTTCAAAATATCCAAAACATCCCAAATTCGACCCTTCAGCCATATTTTGGAGCCAAATTCTGGCTCTCTGCACTATTTCTCATTTTAAAATTACGACATTTTATACCAAAAATATGTCAATTACTGAGAGCGGCGATAGATCACATTTTGCCCAAAACCTCCCTGCAGTTTCCAAAATTTCCCAAACATCCCAAGTTCAACGCTTGACCCAAATTTTGGAGCCAAATTCTGGCTTTCTGCACGTACTCGCAGTTTGAAATTACTACTTTTTTAACCGAAAGTATGAGAATTACTGAGAGCGGCGATGGATCACATTTTGCCCAAACCCTCCCTGCAGTTTTCAAAATATCCCAAACATCCAAAATTCGACCCTTGAGAATTATTTTGGAGCCAAATTCTTCCTCTCTGCACGTATTCCTTGTTTGAAATTACGACTTTTTATCCCAAACATCCCAAATTTGACGCTTGAAAATATGCTAATTATTGAAAGCAGCGATGGGTCACATTTTGCCCAAACCCCCCGGCAGTTTTCAAAATATCCAAAACATCCGAAATTCGACGCTTGAGCCATATTTTGGAGCCATATTCGGGCTCTCTGCACGTATTCGCAGTTTGAAAATATTTTATTTTCTACGAAAATATGCCAATTACTGAGAGCGACGATGGGTCACATTTTGCCCAAACCCCCCTGAAGTTTTCAAAATATCCCAAACATCCCAAATTCGACCCATGAGCTTTATTTTGGAGCCAAATTCTCTCTCTCTCTCTGCACGTATTCGCAGTTTGAAATTCGGACATTTTATACCGAAAATATGCCAATTACTGAGTGCGGCGGTGGATCGTATTTTGCCCAAGTCCTCCCTGCAGTTTTCAAAATATCCCAACATATTTCACATATGACATATTTTCGATAAAAAATGTCGTAATTTCAAACTGAGAATATGTGCAGAGAGCCAGAATTTGGCTCCAAAATATGGCTCAAGAGTCGAATTTGGGATGTTTGGGATAATTTAAAAACTGCAGAGAGGGTTTGGGTGAAAATTTGATCCATCGCCGCTTTTAGTAATTGGCATATTTTCGGTATAAAAAGTCGTAATTTCAGACTGCGAATACAAGCAAAAAGACAAAATTTGGCTCCAAAATACTTCTCAAGGGTCGAATTTGGGATGTTTTGGATATTTTGAAAACTGCTGGGAGGGTTTGGACAAAATGTGACCCATCGCCGCTCTCAGTAATTGGCATATTTTTTCGTATAAAAAGTCGTAATTTTAAACTGCTAATACGTGCAGAGAGCCAGAATATGGCTCTAAAATATGGCTCAAGCGTCGAATTTGGGATGTTTGGGGTATTTTGAAAACTGCAGGGAGGGTGTGGGCAAAAAGTGATCCATCGCTGCACTCAGTAATAGGCATATTTTCGGTATAAAATGTCTTAATTTCAAACTGCGAATACATGCAGATAGCAAAAAATTGGCATCAAAATATTGCTCATGGGGCGAATTTAGGATGTTTGGGATATTTTGAAAACTACAGGGGGGGTTTGGGCAAAATGTGACCCATCGTCGCTCTCAGTAATTGGCATATGTTCGTTATAAAATGAAATAATTTCAAACTGCGAATACGCGCAGAGAGCCCGAATTTGGCTCCAAAATATTGCTCAAGCTTCGAATTTGGGATGTTTTGGATATTTTGAAAACTGCAGGGAGGGTTTGAGCAAAATGTGATCCATCGCTGCTTTCAGTAATTGTCATGTTTTCGGTATAAAAAATTGTAATTTCATACAGCGAATACGCGCAGAAAGCCAGAATATAGCTCCAAAATATGGCTCAAGGGTGGAATTTATGATGTTTGGGATATTTTGAAAACTACAGGGGGTTTTGGGCAAAATATGACCCTTCGCCTCTCACAGTAATTGGCATTATTTCGGTAAAAAATTAAAAATTTCAAACAGCTAATACGTGCAGAGACCTACAATTTTGCTCCAAAATTCGGCTCAAGCGTCGAATTTGGAATGTTTGCGATATTTTGAAAACAGCATTGCCGGGTTTGGGCAAAATGTGACCCATCGCCGCTCAAAGAAATTGGCATATTTTCGGTATAAAAAGTCGTAATTTCAAACGGCGAATACGTGCAGAGAGCCAGAATTTTCCTCCAAAATATGCTCAAGCGTCGAATTTGGGATGTTTGGGATATTTTGAAAACTGCAGGGGGGATTTGGGCAAAATGTGATCTATCGCCGCTTTCAGTAATTGACATATTTTTGGTATGAAATATCGTAATTTTAAACTGCGAATATGTGCAGAGAGCCAGAATTTGGCTCCAAAATATGGCTGAAGGGTAGAATTTAGGACGTTTGGGATATTTTGAAAACTGCAGGGAGGACTTGGGCAAAATACGATCCACCGCCGCACTCAGTAATTGGCATATTTTCGGTATAAAATGTCCGAATTTCAAACTGCGAATACGTGCAGAGAGAGAGAGAGAATTTGGCTCCAAAATAAAGCTCATGGGTCGAATTTGGGATGTTTGGGATATTTTGAAAACTTCAGGGGGGTTTGGGCAAAATGTGACCCATCGTCGCTCTCAGTAATTGGCATATTTTCGTAGAAAATAAAATATTTTCAAACTGCGAATACGTGCAGAGAGCCCGAATATGGCTCCAAAATATGGCTCAAGCGTCGAATTTCGGATGTTTTGGATATTTTGAAAACTGCCGGGGGGTTTGGGCAAAATGTGACCCATCGCTGCTTTCAATAATTAGCATATTTTCAAGCGTCAAATTTGGGATGTTTGGGATAAAAAGTCGTAATTTCAAACAAGGAATACGTGCAGAGAGGAAGAATTTGGCTCCAAAATAATTCTCAAGGGTCGAATTTTGGATGTTTGGGATATTTTGAAAACTACAGGGAGGGTTTGGGCAAAATGTGATCCATCGCCGCTCTCAGTAATTCTCATACTTTCGGTTAAAAAAGTAGTAATTTCAAACTGCGAGTACGTGCAGAAAGCCAGAATTTGGCTGCAAAATTTGGGTCAAGCGTTGAATTTGGGATGTTTGGGAAATTTTGGAAACTGCAGGGAGGTTTTGGGCAAAATGTGATCTATCGCCGCTCTCAGTAATTGACATATTTTTGGTATAAAATGTCGTAATTTTAAAATGAGAAATAGTGCAGAGAGCCAGAATTTGGCTCCAAAATATGGCTGAAGGGTCGAATTTGGGATGTTTGGGATATTTTGAAAACTGCAGGGAGGACGTGGGCAAATTACGATCCATCGCCGCACTCAGTAATTGGCATATTTTCGGTATAAAATGTCCCAATTTCAAACTGCGAATACGTGCAGAGAAAGATAATTTGGCTCCAAAATATAGCTCAAGTGTCGAATTTGGGATGTTTGGGATATTTTGATAACTGCAGGGGGGTTTGGGCAAAATGTGACCCATCGTCGCTCTCAGTAATTGGCATATTTTCATAAAAAATGAAATAATTTCAAACTGCGAATACGTGCAGAGTGCCCAAATTTGGCTCCAAAATATGGCTCCAGCTTCGAATTTCGGATGTCTGGGATATTTTGAAAACTGCAGGGAGGGTTTGGGTAAAATGTGATCCATCGCCGCTTTCTGTAATTTTCATGTTTTCGGTATAAAAAGTCGTAATTTCAAACTGCGAATACGCGCAGAGAGCCAGATTTGGTTTCTAAAATATGGCTCAAAGGTCAAAATTGGGATGTTTGGGATATTTTGCAAACTGCCGGAGGGTTTGGGCAAAATGTGACCCATCGCTGCTCTCAATAATTAGCATATTTTCAAGTGTCAAATTTGAGATGTTTGGGATAAAAATTCGTAATTTCAAACAACGAATACGTGCAGAGAAGCAGAATTTGGCTCCAAAATAATTCTCAATGGTCAAATTTTGGATGTTTGGGATATTTTAAAATCTGCAGGGAGGGTTTGCGCAAAATGTGATCCATCTCCGCTCTCAGTAATTGACATATTTTCGGTATAAAAAGTCGTAATTTCAAACTGCGAATACGTGCAGATAGCCAGAATTTGGCTCTAAAATATGGGTCAAGCGATGAATTTGGGATATTTGGGAAATTTTGGAAACTGCAGGGAGGGTGTGGGCAAAATTTGATAAATCGCCGCTTTCAGTAATTGGCATATTTTTGGTATAAAAAGTCATAATTTTGAACTGCGAATACGTTCAGAGAGCCTGAATTTGGCTCTAAAATATATCTCAAGCGTCGAATTTGGGATGTTTTGGATATTTTGAAAACTGCAGGGAGGGTGTGGGCAGAATTTGATCCATCGCTACTGGCAGTAATTGGAATATTTTTGGTATAAAATCTCGTAATTTCAAACTGCGAATACATGCGAAGAGCCAGAATTTGGCTCCAAAATATGGGTGAAGCGTCGAATTTGGGATGTTTTGGATATTTTGAAAACTGCAAGAAGCGTTTGGGCAAAATGTGATCCATCGCCGCTCTCAGTAATTGGCATATTTTCGGTATAAAATGTCATAATTTAAACTGCGAATACGTGCAGAGAGCCAGAATTTGCCTCTAAAATATGGCTCAAGGGTGGAATTTTGGATGTTTGGGATATTTTGAAAACTACAGGGGGTTTTGGGCAAAATATGACACTTCGCCTCTCACAGTAATTGGCATTATTTCGGTAAAAAAAGTAAAAATTTCAAACAGCTAATACGTGCAGAGATCCACAGTTTTGCTCCAAAATTCGGCTCAAGCGTCGAATTTGGAATATTTGCGATAATTTGAAAACAGCATGGCGGGGTTTTGTCAAAATGTGACCCATTGCCGCTCAAAGTAATTGACATATTTTCGGTATAAATTTCGTAATTTCAGACTACGAATACGTGCAGAGAGCCCAAATTTGGCTTCAAAATATGGCTCAAGCGTCGAATTTGGGATGTTTGGGATATTTTGAAAACTGCAGGGGGGGTTTGGGCAAAATGTGACCTATCGCTGCAAGCAGTTATTGACATATTTTCGATATAAAATGTCGTAATTTCAAACTGAGAATATGTGCAGAGAGCCAGAATTTGGCTCCAAAATATGGCTCAAGGGTCGAATTTGGGATGTTTGGGATAATTTAAAAACTGCAGAAAGGATTTGGGCAAAATTTGATCCATCGCCGCTTTTAGTAATTGACATATTTTCGGTATAAAAAGTCGTAATTTCAGAAGGCGAATACAAGCAGAAAGACAAAATTTGGCTCCAAAATAATTCTCAAGGGTCGAATTTTGGATGTTTTGGATATTTTGAAACTGCTGGGAGGGTTTGGGCAATATGTGATCCATCGCCGCTCTCAGTAATTGGCATATTTTCGGTATAAAATGTCGTAATTTCAAACTGCGAATGCGTGCAGAGAGCGAGAATTTGGCTCCAAAATATGGGTCAAGCGTCTAATTTGGGATGTTTGGGATATTTTGAAAACTGCAGGGAGTGTTTGGGCAGAATGTGATCTATTGCCGCTTTCACTAACTGGCATATTTTCGGTATAAAAAGTCGTGATTTCAAACTGCGAATACGTGCAGAGAGCCAGAATTTGGCTGCAAAATATTGCTCATATGGATGAATTTGGGATGTTTTGGATATTTTGAAAACTGCAGGAGGGTTTAGGCAAAATGTGATCCATCGCCGCTTTAAGTAATTGGCATATTTTCGGTATAAAAATTCCTAATGTAAAACTGCGAATACGTGCAGAGAGCCAGAATTTGGCTCCAAAATTTGGCTCAAGGGTGGAATTTGGGATAATTGGGATATTTTGATAACTGCAGGGGGTTTTGGGCAAAATGTGACCTTTCGCCGCTCACAGTAATTGGCTTTATTTCGGAATAAAAATTCGAAACTTCAAACTGCTAATACGGGCAGAGAGCCTCAATTTGACTCGAAAATATGGCTCAAGCGTCGAATTTGGGATGTTTTGGATATTTTGAAAACTGCAAGGAAGGTTTGGGCAAAGAGTGATCCTGAGAGCGGCGATAAGTCACATTTTGCCCAAACCCCCTCCCCTGCAGTTTTCAAAATATCCCAAACATCCCAAATTCGATGCTTAAGCCATATTTTTAAACCAAATTCTTGCTCTATGCATCTACTCGCTGTTTCAAATTACGACATTTTATACCGAAAATATGCCAATAGTCATGGAAATAGTCATCATGACTATTACACTCCCAACATATTCATCACGACAATTACACTCCCAACATAGTCATCATGATTATTACTCTCGAAACATATTCATCATGACTCTCACACTCCCAACATAGTCATCATGACTATTACACTCCCAACATACTCATCATGACTATTACACTCCCAACATAGTCATCATGACTAATACTCTCCCAACATAGTCATCATTACTATTACACTCCCAACAAAGTCATCATTACTATTCCACTCCCAACATAGTCATCATGAGGATTACACTCCCAAATTAGTCATCAGGACAATTACACTCCCAACATAGTCATCATGTCTATTACACTCCCAACATAGGCACCATGACTATTACGCTCCCAAAATAGTCATCATGACTATTACACTCCTAACATTGTCATCATGACTATTACACTCCCAACATAGTCATCATCACTATTACTCTCCTAATATAGTCATCATCGCTATTACACTCCCAACATTGTCATCATGACTATTACTCTCCCAACATAGTCATCATGACTATTACACTCCCAACATAGTCATCATGACTATTACACTCTAAACATAGTCATCATGACAATTACACTCCCAACATAGTCATCATGACTATTACACTCCCAACATAGTCATCATGACTATTACACTCCCAACATCGACATCGTGACTGTAAAACCTCAACATAGTCATCATGACTAATACTCTCCCAACATAGTCATCATGGCTGTTACACTTCCAACATAGTCATCATGACTATTACTATCCCAACATAGTCTTCATGACTATTACTCTCCCAACATAGTCATCATGACTATTACTCTCCCAACATAGTCATCATGACTATTACACTTCCAACATAGTCATCATGACTATTACACTCCTAAAATTTTCATCATGACAATTACACTTCTAACATAATCATCATGACAATTACACTCCCAACATAGTGATCAGGACAATTACACTCCCAACATAGTCATCATGACTATTACTCTCCCAACAGTCATCATGGCTATTACACTCCCAACATAGGCACCATGACTAATACACTCCCAACATAGTCATCATGACTATTACACTCTTAACATTGTCATCATGACTATTACACTCCCAACATAGTCATCATGACTATTACTCTCCCAACATAGTCATCATGACTATTACACTCCCAACATAATCATCATGACTATTACACTCCCAACATCGTCATCGTGACTATAAAACCTCAACATAGTCATCATGACTATTACTCTCCCAACATAGTCATCATGGCTGTTACACTTCCAACATAGTCATCATGACTATTACTATCCCAGCATAGTCTTCATGACTTTTACTCTCTAAACATAGTCATCATGACTATTACACTCCCAACATAATCATCATGACTATTACACTCCCAACATAGTTATCATGACTATTGCACTCCCAAAATAGTCATCATGACTATTACACTTCCAAAATAGTTATCATCACTATTACTCTCCTAATATATTCATCATCGCTATTACACTCCCAACATTGTCATCATGACTAATACTCTCCCAACATAGTCATCATTAATATTACACTCCCAACATAGTCATCATTACTATTACACTCCCAACATAGTCATCATGGCTATTACACTCCCAACATATGCACCATGACTGTTACGCTCCCAACATAGTCATCATGACTATTACACTCCTAACATTGTCATCATGACTATTACACTCCCAACATAGTCATCATCACTATTACTCTCCTAATACAGTCATCATCGCTATTACACTCCCAACATTGTCATCATGACTATTACTCTCCCAACATAGTCATCATGACTATTACACTCCCAACATAGTCATCATGAATATTACACTCTAAACATAGTCATCATGACAATTACACTCCCAACATAGTCATCATGACTATTACACTCACAACATCGTCATCGTGACTATAAAACCTCAACATAGTAATCATGACTAATACTCTCCCAACATAGTCTTCATGACTATTACTCTCCCAACATAGTCATCATGACTATTACTCTCCCAACATAATTATCATGACTATTACACTCCCAACATAGTCATCATGGCTGTTTACTTCCAACATAGTCATCATGACTATTACACTCCCAAGATAGTTATCATGACTATTACTCTCCCAACATAGTCATCATGACTATTACACTCCCAACATAGTCATCATGACTATTACACTCCTAAATTTTTAATCATCATCACAATTACACTTCTAACATAATCATCATGACTATTACACTCCCAACATAGTCATCAGGACAATTACACTCCCAACATAGTCATCATGGCTATTACACTCCCAACATAAGCACCATGACTATTACACTCCCAACATAGTCATCATGACTATTACACTCCTAACATTGTCATCATGACTATTACACTCCTAACATAGTCATCATCACTATTACTCTCCTAATATAGTCATCATCGCTATTACACTCCCAACATTGTCATCATGGCTATTACTCTCCCAACATAGTCCTCATGACTATTACTCTCCCAACATAGTCATCATGACTATTACTCTCCCAACATAGTCATAATGACTATTACACTCCCAACATAGTCATCATGACTATTACACTCTAAACATAGTCATCATGACAATTACACTCCCAACATAGTCATCATTACTATTACACTCCGAACATCGTCATCTTGACTATAAAACCTCAACATAGTCATCATGACTATTACTCTCCCAACATAGTCATCATGGCTGTTACACTTCCAACATAGTCATCATGACTATTACTATCCCAACATAGTCTTCATGACTATTACTCTCCCAACTAAGTAATCATGACTATTACACTCCCAACATAATAATCATGACTATTACACTCCCAACATAGTCATCATGACTATTACACTCCCAAAATAGTTTTCATGACTATTACTCTCCCAACATAGTCATCATGACTATTACACTCCCAACATAGTCATCATGACTATTACACCTCCAACATCTTCATCGTGATTATTACACTCCCAACATCGTCATCATCAGTATAAAACCTCAAAATAGCCATCATGTCAATTACACTCCCAATATCTTCATTATGACTATAAAACCTCAACATAGCCATCATGACAATTACACTCCCAACATAGTCATCATAACTATTACTCACCCAATATAGTCATCATGACTATTACACCCCTAGCATAGTCATCATGACTATTACTCTCCCAACATCATGACTATTACTCTCCCAACATCATGACTATTACTCTTCCAACATCGTCATCATGACCATAACACTCCCAACATTGTCATCATGACCATAACACTCCCAACATAGTCATCATGACCATAACACTCTCAACATAGTCATCATGACTATTACTCGTCCAACATTTTGACTATTACACATCCAACATAGTCATCATGACTATAACACTCTCAACAGTCATCATGGCTATTACACTGCCAATATAGTCATCATGACAATTACACTGTCAAAATAGTCGTCATGATTATTACACTACCAACTTAGGCATCATGACTATTACACTCCCAACATAATCATCATGACTATTACACTCCCAACATAGTCACCATGACTATTACTCTCCCAACATAGTCATCATGACTATTACACCCCAACATCTTCATCGTGACTATTACACTCCTATCATAGTCATCATGACTGTTACTCTCCCAACATCGTCATCGTGACTATTACACTCGCAACATCGTCATCATAACTATAAAACCTCAACATAGCTATTATGACAATTGCACTCCCAACATATTCATCATGACAATAAAACCTCAACATAGTCATCATGACAATTACACTCCCTATATAGTCATCATGACTATTGCTCTCCAGACATCGTCATCATTACTATAAAACCTCAACATTGTCATCATGACAATTACACTCCCAACATTGTCATCATGTCTATTACTCTCCCAACATAGTCATCATGACTATTTCACTCCCAACATAGTCATCATGACTATTACACTTCCATTATAGTCATCATGACTATTACTCTCCAAACATCGTCATCATGACTATTACTCTCCCAACATCATGACTATTTCTCTCCCAACATCATGACTATTACTCTCCTAACATCAAGACTACTACTCTCCCAACATCAGGACTATTACTCTCCCAACATCATGACTATTACTCTCACAACATCATGACTTACTCTCTCAACATCATGACTATTACACTCCCAACATCGTCATCATGACTATGAAACCTCAACAAAATCATCATGACTATGACAACCCCCCAACATAGTCATCATGACTTTTACACTCCCAACATAGTCATCATGACTATTACTCTCCCAACATAGTCATCATGACAATTACACTCCCAACATAGACAGCATGACTATTACACTCCCAACATTGTCATCATGACTATTACACTCCCAACATTGTCATCATGACTATTACTCTCCCAATATAGTCATCATGACTATTTCACTCCCAACATAGTCATCATGACTATTACACTCCGAACATTGTCATCACGACTATTACACTCCCAACATAGTCATCATGACAATTTCACTCCCAATATAGTCATCATGACTATTACACTCCCAACATCGTTATCATGACTATAAAACCTCAACATAGTCATCATGACTATTACTCTCCCAACACAGTCATCATGAGTATTATACTCCCAACATAGTCATCATGACTATTACTCTCCCAACATAGTCATCATGACTATTACACCCCCAACATCTTCATCGTGACTATTACACTCCCAACATCGTCATCATTACTATAAAACCTCAACATAGCCATCATGACAATTACACTCCCAACATAGTCATCATGACTATAAAACCTGAAAATGGTCATCATGACAATTACACTCCTAACATAGTCATCATGACTATTACTCTCCCAACATCGTCATCATGACTATAAAACCTCAACATTTTCATCATGACAATTGCACTCCCAACATAATCATGACCATTACTCTCCTAACATAGTCATCATGACTTTTACACGTCCAACATAGTCATCATGACTATTACACTGCCAATTTAGTCATTATGACAATTACACTGCCAACATAGTCGTCATGAATATTACACTACCAACTTAGTCATCATGACTATTGCACTCCCAACATAGTCATCATGACTATTACACTCCCAACATAGTCATAATGACTATTATACGCCCAACATAGTCATCATGACTATTACACCCCCAACATCTTCATCGTGACTATTACACTGCCATCATAGCGATCATGACTATTACTCTCCCAACATCTTCATCGTGACTATTACACTCCCAACATCGTCACCATGACTATAGAACCTCAACATAGCCATCATGACAATTACACTTCCAACATAGTCATCATGACTATTAAACCTCTACATAGTCGTCTTGACAATTACACTCCCTACATAGTCATCATGACTATTACTCTCCAGACATCGTCATCATGACTATAAAACCTCAACATAGTCATCGTGACAATTACACTCCCAACATCGTCATCATGACTATTTCTCTCCCAACATGATGACTATTACTCTCCCAACATCATGACTGTTACTCTCCCAACATCAAGACTATTACTCTCCCAACATCATGACTATTACTCTCCCAACATCATGACTATTACACTCCCATCATAGTCATCATGACTATTACACTCCCAACATTGTCATCATGACCATAACACTCCCAACATAGTCATTATGACCATAACACTCCCAACATAGTCATCATGACCATAACATTTCCAACATAGTCATCATGACTATTAATCACCGAACATTGTCATCATGATTATTACTCTCCCAACATCATGACTATTACACTCCCATCATAGTCATCATGACTATTACACTCCCAACATTGTCATCATGCCCATAACACTCCCAACATAGTCATTATGACCATAACACTTCCAACATAGTCATCATGACCATAACACTCCCAACATAGTCATCATGACTATTAATCTCCGAACATTGTCATTATGACTATTACTCTCCCAACATCATGACTATTACACTTCCAACATAGTCATCATGACTATTTCACTGCCAACGTAGTCATCATGACAATTACACTGCCAACATAATCATCATGATAATTACACTGCCAACATAATCATTATTTTTACACTACCAACTTAGTCATCATGACTATTATACTCCCAACATTGTCATCATGACTATTACACTCCCAACCTAGTCATCATGACTAATACTTCTCAGTATAGTTATTATGAGTATTACACTCCCAACATAATCATGATGACTATTCCAACATGGTAATGCCTTCCCTGCATCATCATCGGTACAAATAGGAAAAAAATAGGATTATGTACAGTAGTTCGTGTAACACCATCACCACCACTACTTGTGGGTTATTTATGCCCGAGCCACCTCTTGGGTGGCTTAATCTTCATCAATCTTCACCACCACTATCATTAATCCCCCCCCCCCTTCCCTTACCGATTATCACCATTTAAACCATCACAAGCTAAACCACTATTCTCACCCATAGCCTCGCACAATGACGGGTTAGTATTGCTATATTGCCAGTTAACTATATTTTGTGTTATCTAGGATATAATTATGGCTAATAATGCTGGATGGTATGGCTAGGTCGTAATCATAATAATTATACTCTGACGTGGCCAAGTAAGTAGAGCGACGGGAATCTAGTCCCCCCCTAAGATTGAAAAAATGAGGTGTCTTCCAGTGACAGTCTGCGTCTCCTCGGGCTCTCCCAGGGTGTTTGAAGTATACACAATGAGGCCTGGGGAGTGGGAGAGGTGTACTGCAGTTGAGCAGCAATACACAGTACTCGACGCACAGAAACAACTTGCTGCCCACGCCCTCGGCAAACGTCAGACAAAAGTATCACACCGTAAAAATAAGGACAAAAAAGATGAAGTAAAAGAGCGCCGCCAGAGGATGGTGAGGATTACACTGGATAACGGGATGGTTCCCCCACGCCACCCTCCTCCCACCCGCGCCATCGTCTCCCACTGAACACTGCTAGAATGAAGGATTAATATTATTTAATTTAATTTAATTTATTTTAATTGTAAAGTGGACTGATTTTTAATATTTAACCTGTTAGGTGTTTATCCATACACGTAGCGAAGCTTTAACTGTACATATAGCTTATGCAACAATTGGTGGTTATAAATAAACTACAGCATAATGTGTGTTAGTTTTATTGTAACAGTTTAATGGGTTAGTGTAACTGGGAAAAAGAGCCTGTTGAAGAAACCAGAGCATGCAAGGTGTCTGGGGTATCTTGTAGGTGGTACAGCTCTCTTTGACTTCTCATGGATAACAAGCTTACCAGCCAACAAGTTAGGCTATAACATTTGCACAAACATGTAAAGTACAGGTGTGACACATGAAAAGAAAAGTGTAATAATAATAATAATAATAATAATAATAATAATAATAATAATAATAATAATAATAATAATAATAATAATAATATTAATAATAATAATAATAATAATGAGGCTTACTCTTTGTTTGGGATTGATCCACATCGTAACAGCAATGATTGATCCACTACATAACAGCATTGAACTACATAATAGTGTAGGACTGGACGGTAGAGCGACGGTCTCGCTTCTTGCAGGTCAGCGTTCAATCCTTGACCGTCCAAGAATGAGACCTGTACTGCCTTACGCCATCATCAATGACCGCTGTATGCCCCTACACCATTACAATGACCACTGTACTGCCTTACACCATCAACAATGACCCCTTTTCCTATATGTGATATAAACAAATTATCATCGAATTAGGCAATATTTTGCTGTTTTTCCACGTTTTTGTGAATTTTCAGTTTATTGTTATTAATTCAATATATATACGATAAAAATGATGCAAACACATAATTGATTAGAAATTAACCTTAAATACTTCATTTATTTAACATTTTAGTTAATTCTAATGAAAACACATTGATTTTTATCATTTGTATTGGAAACAACATTGTCATATGTCTTTTCTTGGATCTAAATAATACGAAACCTTGCTCTATAATTTGAAGTTAAAAATCCTCAAATATGGTAAAATAGTGACTTTTTCACGTGTTTCAATTTTTTATTTTTATCATTTGGATTGGAATGATAAAATGTGTTTCGCATTGTCATATGTCTTTTTCTTGGATCTAAATAATACGAAACCTCGCTCTATGATTTGAAATTAAAATACTCAATATGGTAAAATAGTTACTTTTTTCACGTTTTTCATGTAGTGTGATTATACGTAAATATATTCGTTTTTACCAATATTTCGATTCTACTTCATGTTTTCTCAAGATATGTGATTTGGCCTTCATATCTCAGAATTTTGCAAATTTTGCATTTTTAAGCAAGTTCTTGCATTTTGTTTTGTACTAAAAATTGTCGAATTTAGCAATATTTTGACGTTTATCAATCCCCTTTTCCTTTATGTGATTTTAAACAAAATATCATCGAATTTGGCAATATTTTGCTGTTTTTTCCACGTTTTTGTGAATTTTCAGTTTATTGTTATTAATTCATTAAATATACGATAAAAATTATGCAAACACATAATTGATTAGATAATAACCTTAAATACTTCATTTGCAATCATCTATTGTTTCTCTTAAAATACTGAGTAAGATATTGAAAAGGGGAGAAGTTCGGTTTTTATTGCATATATCGACGTTTCAGCCGGAATAGAGCGGTTTTACGTGTACATCTTCCATCGGTAATATAAACGGAAAATCATGAACAATTTAGTTAATTCTAATGAAAACACATTGATTTTTATCATTTGTATTGGAAACAACATTGTCATATGTCTTTTCTCGGATCTAAATAATACGAAACCTCGCTCTATGATTCGAAGTTAAAATCCTCAAATTTGGTATAATAGTGACTTTTTTCACGTTTTTCATTTCATATTTCGTATATATATTCATTTTTGCCAATATTTCGATACTATTTCATATTATATCACGATATGTGATTTGGCCTTCAGGTCTCAGAATTTCCCATAATATTGCAATTTAAGCAAGTTTTCTTGTATTTTGTTTCGTACTAAAAATCATCTAATTTAGCAATATTTTCACGTTTATCATCCCCTTTCCTTTATGTGATTTAAACAAAATATCATCGAATTAGGCAATATTTTGCTGTTTTTCCACGTTTTTGTGAATTTTCAGTTTATTGTTATTAATACATTAAATATTCGATAAAAATGATGCAAACACATAATTGATTAGAAATTACCCTTAAATACTTCATTTTCAATCAACTATTTGTTTCACGTTAAAATACTGAGAAAGATATTGAAAAGGGGAGAACTTCTGTTTTTATTGCATATATCGACGTTTCAGCCGGATTAGAGCGGTTTTACGTGTACATCTTCCATCGGTAAAATAAACGGAAAATCAGGATTATTTTAGTTAATTCTAATGAAAATACATTGATTTTTATCATTTGTATTGGAAACAACATTGTCATATGTCTTTCTTGGATCTAAGTAATACGAAACCTTGCTCTGTAATTTGAAGTTAAAATCCTCAAAAATGGTATAATAGTGACTTTTTCACGTTTTTCATATAGTGTGATTTTACGTAAATATAATCATTTTTACCAATATTTCGATACAACTTCATGTTTTCTCACGATATGTGATTTGGCCTTCATATCTCAGAATTTCGCAAATTTTGCATTTTTAAGCAAGTTTCTTGCATTTTGTTTTGAACTAAAATCTTCGAATTTAGCAATATTTTGACGTTTATCATCCCCTTTTCCTTCATGTGATTTAAACAAAATATCATCGAATTATGCGATATTTTGCTGTTTTTCCACGTTTTTGTGAATTTTCAGGTTATTGTTATTAATTCATGAAATATACGATAAAAATGATGCAAACACATAATTGATTAGAAATTAACAATAAATACTTCATTTTCAATCAACTATTTGTTTTCTCGTTAAAATACTGTGTAAGATATTGAAAACGGGAGAAGTTCTGTTTTTATTGCATGTATCAGTGTTTCAGCCGGATTAGAGCGGTTTTACGTGTACATCTTCCATCGGTAATATAAACGGAAAATCAGGAACATTTTAGTTAATTCTAATGAAAACACATTGATTTTTATCATTTGTATTGGAAACAACATTGTCATATGTCTTTTCTTGGATCTAAATAATACGAAACATTGCTCTGTAATTTGAAGTTGAAATCCTCAAATATGGTATAATAGTGACTTTTTCACGTTTTTCATATAGTGTAATTTTACGTAAATATATTCGTTTTTTACCAATATTTCGATACTACTTCATGTTTTCTCACGATATGTGATTAGGCCTTCATATCTCTTAATTTCGCAAATTTTGCATTTTTAAGCATGTTTCTTGCATTTTGTTTTGTACTAAAAATCTTCGAATTTAGCAATATTTTGACGTTCATCATCCCCTTTTCCTTTACGTGATTTAAACAAAATATCTTCGAATTAGGCAATATTTTGCTATTTCTCCACGTTTTTTGTGAATTTTCAGTTAATTGTTATTAATTAAATATATATACGATAAATATGATGCAAACACATAATTGATTAGAAATTAACCTTAAATACTTCATTTTCAATCAACTATTTGTTTCTCGTTAAAATACTGAGTAAGATATTGAAAATGGGAGAAGTTCAGTTTTTATTACATATATCGACGTTTCAGCCGGATTAGAGCGATTTTACGTGTACATCTTCCATCGGTAATATAAACGGAAATTCAGGAACATTTTAGTTAATTCTAATGAAAACACATTGATTTTTATCATTTGTATTGGACACAACATTGTCATATGTCTTTTCATGGATCTAAATATTACGAAACCTTGCTCTGTAATTTGAAGTTAAAATCCTCAAATATGGTAAAATAGTGACTTTTTCACGTTTTTCATATAGTGTGATTTTACGTAAATATATTCGTTTTTACCAATATTTCGATACTACTTCATGTTTTCTCACGATATGTGATTTGGCCTTCATATATCTTAATTTCGCAAATTTTGCATTTTTAGGCAAGTTTCTTGCATTTTGTTTTGTACTAAAAATCTTCGAATTTAGCAATATTTTGACGTTTATCATCCCCTTTTCCTTTCTGTGATTTAAACAAAATATCATCGAATTAGGCAATATTTTGCTGTTTTTCCACGTTTTTGTGAATTTTCAGTTTATTGTTATTAATTCATTTAATATACGATAAAAATGACGCAAACACATAATTGATTAGAAATTAACCTTAAATACTTCATTTTCAATCAACTATTTGTTTCTCGTTAAAATACTGAGTAAGATATTGAAAGGGTAAAAGTTCGGTTTTTATTGCATATATCAACTTTTCAGCTGGATTAGAGCGGTTTTACATGTACATCTTCCATCGGTAAATTCGGCTCAAGCATCGAATTTGGAATGTTTGCGATATTTTGGAAACAGCATGGCGGGGTTTGGGCAAAATGTGACCGATCGCCGCTCAAAGTAATTGGCATATTTTCGGTATAAAATTTTCGTGATTTCAAACTGCGAATACTTGCAGAGAGTCAGAATTTGTCCCCAAAATATAGCTCAAGCGTCGAATTTGGGATGTTTGCTATATTTTGAAAACTGCAGGGAGGGTTTGGGCAAAATGTGATCCATCGCCGCTCTCAGTAATTGGCATATTTTCAATTTAAAAAGACGAAATTTCAAACTGCGAATACGTGCAGAGAGCCCGAATTTAGCTTCAAAATATGGCTCAAGCGTCGAATTTGGGATGTTTGGGATATTTTGAAAACTGCAGGGGGGGATTGGGCAAAATATGACATATCGCTGCTAGCAGGTATTGACATATTTTCGATATAAAATGTTGTAATTTCAAACTGCGAATATGTGCAGAGAGCCAGAATTTGGTTCCAAAATAATCCTCAAGGGTCGAATTTGGGATGTTTTCGATTTTTTAAAAACTGCTGGGAGGGTTTGGGTAAAATGTGATCCATCGCCGCTCTCAGTAATTGGCATATTTTCGGTATAAAAAGTCGTAATTTCAAAATGCGAATGCGTGCAGAGAGCCAGAATTTGGCTCCCAAAATATGGCTCAATTGTCGAATTTGGGATGTTTGGGATAATTTAAAAACTGCAGAGAGGGTTTGGGCAAAATTGGGATGTTTTGGATATTTTGAAAACTGCAGGAGGGTTTAGGCAAAATGTGGTCCATCGCCGCTCTAAGTAATTGGCATATTTTCGGTATAAAAAATCTTAATGTAAAACTGCGAATACGTGCAGAGAGCCACAATTTAGCTCCAAAATTTGGCTCAAGGGTGGAATTTGGGATAATTGGGATATTTGAAAACTGCAGGGGGTTTTGGGCAAAATGTGACCTTTCGCCGCTAACAGTAATTGGCATTATTTCGGGATAAAAAACTCGAAATTTCATACTGCTAATACGTGCAGAGAGCCACAATTTGGCTCCAAAATATGGCTCAAACGTCGAATTTAGGATGTTTTGGATATTTTGAAAACTGCAAGGAGGGTTTGGGCAAACAGTGATCCATCGCCGCTCTCAGTAATTGGCATATTTTCGGTATAAAATGTCCTAATTTTAACTGCGAATAAGTGCATAGAGCCAGAGTTTGCCTCCAAAATATAGCTCAAGGGTGAAATTTGGGATGTTTGGGATATTTTGAAAACTGCAGGGGGGTTTTTGGGCAAAATATGACCTTTCGCTGCTCACAGTAATTGGCATTATTTCGGCATAAAAAGTCAAAATTTCAAACAGCTAATACGTGCAGAGAGCCACATTTTTGCTCCAAAATATGGCTCAAGCGTCGAATTTGGGATGTTTGGGATATTTTGAAAACTGCAGGTGGGGTTTAGACAAAATGTTACCTATCGCTGCTAGCAAGTATTGACATATTTTCGATATAAATTGTCGTAATTTCAAACTGCGAATATGTGCAGAGAGCAAGAATTTGGCTCCAAAATATGGCTCAAGGGTCTAATTTGGGATGTTTGGGATAATTATAAAACTGCAGAAGGGGTTTCGGCAAAATGTGATCCATCGCCGCTTTCAGTAATTGGCATATTTTCGGTATAAAAAGCCGTAATTTCATACTGCGAATACATGCAGAAAGCCAAAATTTGGCGCCAAAATATGGCTCAAGGGTCGAATTTGAGATGTTTGGGATATTTTGAAAACTGCAGGGAGTGCTTGGGCAAAATGTGATCCATCGCCGTACTCAGTAATTGGCATATTTTCGGTATAAAATGTTGTAAGTTCAAACTGCGAATACGTTCAGAGAGCAAAATTTGGCATCAAAATATAGCTCATGGGTCGAAGTTAGGATGTTTGGTATATTTTGAAAACTACAGGGGGGTTTGTTCAAAATGTGACCAATCGTCGCTCTCAGTAATTGGCATATTTTCGGTATAAAATGAAATAATTTCAAACTGCGAATACGTGCAGAGAGCCCCAATTTGGCTCCAAAATATTGCTCAAGCGTCGAATTTGGGATGTTTTGGATATTTTGAAAACTGCAGGGAGGGTTTGGGCAAAATGTGATCCATCGCTGCTTTCAGTAATTGTCATGTTTTCGGTATAAAAAATCGTAATTTCATGCTGCGAATACGCGCAGAAAGCCTGAATTTGGCTCCAAAATAAGGCTCATGGGTCCAATTTGGGATGTTTGGGATATTTTGCAAACTGCAGGGGGGTTTGGGCAAAACGTGACCCATCGCTTCTTTCAGTAATTGTCACATTTTCAACCGTCAAATTTGGGATAATTGGGATAAAAATTCGTAATTTCAAACTGCGAATACGTGCAAAGAGCCAGAAATTAGCTCCAAAATATGGCTCAAGGGTCGAATTTGGGATGTTTTGGATATTCTGAAAACTGCAAGGAGGGTTAAGGCAAAATGTGATCCATCGCTTCTCTAAGTAATTGGCATATTTTCTGTATAAAAAATCCTAATGTAAAACTGCGAATACGTGCGGAGCGCCAGAATTTGGCTCCGAAATTTGGCTCAAGGGTGGAATTTGGGATAATTGGGATATTTTGAAAACTGCAGGGTGTTTTGGGCAAAATGCGACCTTTCGTAGCTCACAGTAATTGGCAATATTTCGGAATAAAAAGTCGAAATTTCAAAATGCTAATACGTGCAGAGAGCAACAGTTTGGCTCCAAAATATGGCTGAAGCGTCGAATTTGGGATGTTTTGGATATTTTGAAAATTGCTAGAAGGGATTGGGCAAAATGTTATCCATCGCCGCTCTCAAAAATTGGCATATTTTCGATATAAAATGTCATAATTTAAACTGCGAATACGTGCAGAGAGCCAGAATTTGCCTCCAAAATATGGCTCAAGGGTGGAATTTGGGATGTTTGGGATATTTTGAAAACTACAGGGGTTTTGGGCAAAATATGACCCTTCGCCTCTCACAGTAATTGGCATTATTTCGGTAAAAAAAAGTAAAAATTTCAAAAAGGTAATACGTGCAGAGATCCACAATTTTGCTCCAAAATTCGGCTCAAGCGTCGAATTTGGAATGTTTGCGATATTTTGAAAACAGCATGGCGGGGTTTGGGCAAAATGTGACCGATCGCCGCTCAAAGTAATTGGCATATTTTCGGTATAAAAAGTCGTAATTTCAAACGGCGAATACGTGCAGAGAGCCAGAATTTTCCTCCAAATATGCTCAAGCGTTGAATTTGGGATGTTTGGGATATTTTGAAAACTGCAGGGGGATTTGGGCAAAATGTGATCTATCGCCGCTTTCAGTAATTGACATATTTTTGGTATAAACTATCGTAATTTTAAACTGCGAATATGTGCAGAGAGCCAGAATTTGGCTCCAAAATATGGCTGAAGGGTCGAATTTGGGATGTTTGGGATATTTTGAAAACTGCAGGGAGGACTTGGGCAAAATACGATCCACCGCCGCACTCAGTAATTGGCATATTTTTGGTATAAAATGTCCCAATTTCCAACTGCGAATACGTGCAGAAAGAGAGAGAATTTGGCTCAAAAATATAGCTCATGGGTCGAATTTGGGATGTTTGGGATATTTTGAAAACTGCAGGGGGGTTTTGGCAAAATGTGACCCATCGTCGCTCTCAGTAATTGGCATATTTTCGTAGAAAATGAAATAATTTCAAACTGCGAATACGTGCAGAGAGCCCGAATTTGGCTCCAAAATATGGCTCAAGCGTCGAATTTTGGATGTTTTGGATATTTTGAAAACTGCAGGGAAGATTTGGACAAAATGTGATCCATCGCCGCTTTCAGTAATTTTCATGTTTGCGTTATAAAAGTCGTAATTTCAAACTGCGAATACGCGCAGAGAGCCAGATTTTGGCTCCAAAATATTGCTCAAAGGTCAAATTTTTGATGTTTGGGATATTTTGCAAACTGCCGTGGGGTTTGGGCAAAATGTGACCCATCGCTGCTTTCAATAATTAGTATATTTACAAGCGTCAAATTTGGGATGTTTAGGATAAAAAGTCGTAATTTCAAACAACGAATACGTGCAGAGAAGAAAGAATTTGGCTCCAAAATAATTCTCAAGGGTCGAATTTTGGATGTTTGGGATATTTTGAAAACTGCAGGGAGGTTTTGGGCAAAATGTGATCTATCGCCACTTGCAGTAATTGGAATATTTTTGGTATAAAATCTCGTAATTTCAAACTGCGAATACATGCAGAGAGCCAGAATTTGGCTCCAAAATATGGCTAAAGCGTCGAATTTGGGATGTTTTGGATATTTTGAAAACTGCAAGAAGGGATGGGCAAAATGTGATCCATCGTTGCTCTCAGTAATTGGCATATTTTCGGTATAAAATGTCATAATTTAAACTGCGAATACGTGCAGAGAGCCAGAATTTGCCTCTAAAATATGGCTCAAGGGTGGAATTTGGGATGTTTGGGATATTTTGAAAACTACAGAGGGTTTTGGGCAAAATATGACCTTTCGCTGCTTTCGCTGGCATATAGTCATCATCACTATTACTCTCCTAATATAGTCATCATCGCTATTACACTCCCAACATTGTCATAATCACTATTACTCTCCCAACATAGTCCTCATGACTATTACTCTCCCAACATAGTCATCATGACTATTACTCTCCCAACATAGTCATAATGACTATTACACTCCCAACATAGTCATCATGACTATTACACTCTAAACATAGTCATCATGACAATTACACTCCCAACATAGTCATTATTACTATTACACTCCGAACATCGTCATCTTGACTATAAAACCTCAACATAGTCATCATGACTATTACTCTCCCAACATAGTCATCATGGCTGTTACACTTCCAACATAGTCATCATGACTATTACTATCCCAACATAGTCTTCATGACTATTACTCTCCCAACTAAGTCATCATGACTATTACACTCCCAACATAATCATCATGACTATTACACTACCAACATAGTCATCATGACTATTACACTCCCAAAATAGTCATCATGACTATTACTCTCCCAACATAGTCATCATGACTATTACACTCCCAACATAGTCATCATGACTATTACACCTCCAAAATCTTCATCGTGATTATTACACTCCCAACATCGTCATCATCAGTATAAAACCTCAAAATAGCTATCATGTCAATTACACTCCCAATATCTTCATTATGACTATAAAACCTCAACATAGCCATCATGACAATTACACTCCCAACATAGTCATCATAACTATTACTCACCCAATATAGTCATCATGACTATTACACACCTTGCATAGTCATCATGACTATTACTCTCCCAACATCATGACTATTACTCTTCCAACATCGTCATCATGACCATAAGGCTCCCAACATTGTCATCATGACCATAACACTCCCAACATAGTCATCATGACCATAACACTCTCAACATAGTCATCATGACTATTACTCTTCCAACATTTTGACTATTACACATCCAACATAGTCATCATGACTATAACACTCTCAACAGTCATCATGGCTATTACACTGTTAATATAGTCATCATGACAATTACACTGTCAAAATAGTCGTCATGATTATTACACTACCAACATAATCATCATGACTATTACACTCCCAACATAGTCACCATGACTATTACACTCCCAACATAGTCATCATGACTATTACACCCCAACATCTTCATCATGACTATAACACTCTCAACAGTCATCATGGCTATTACACTGCCAATATAGTCATCATGACAATTACACTGTCAAAATAGTCGTCATGATTATTACACTACCAACATAATCATCATGACTATTACACTCCCAACATAGTCACCATGACTATTACACTCCCAACATAGTCATCATGACTATTACACCCCAACATCTTCATCGTGCCTATTACACTCCTATCATAGTCATCATGACTGTTACTCTCCCAACATCGTCATCGTGACTATTACACTCCCAACATCGTCATCATAACTATAAAACCTCAACATAGCTATCATGACAATTGCACTCCCAACATAGTAATCATGACAATAAAACCTCAACATAGTCATCATGACAATTACACTCCCTATAAAGTCATCATGACTATTGCTCTCCAGACATCGTCATCATGACTATTGCTCTCCAGACATCGTCATCATTACTATAAAACCTCAACATTGTCATCATGACAATTACACTCCCAACATAGTCATCATGACTATTACTCTCCCAACATAGTCATCATGACTATTTCACTCCCAACATAGTCATCATGACTATTACACTTCCATTATAGTCATCATGACTATTACTCTCCAAACATCGTCATCATGACTATTACTCTCCCAACATCATGACTATTTCTCTCCCAACATCATGACTATTACTCTCCTAACATCAAGACTATTACTCTCCCAACATCAAGACTATTACTCTCCCAACATCATGACTATTACTCTCACAACATCATGACTATTACTCTCTCAACATCATGACTATTACACTCCCAACATCGTCATCATGACTATGAAACCTCAACATAATCATCATGACTATGACTCTCCCAACATAGTCATCATGACTTTTACACTCCCAACATAGTCATCATGACTATTACTCTCCCAACATAGTCATTATGACAATTACACTCCCAACATAGACAGCATGACTATTACACTCCCAACATTGTCATCATGACTATTACACTCCCAACATTGTCATCATGACTATTACTCTCCCAATATAGTCATCATGACTATTACACTCCCAACATAGTCATCATGACTGTTACACTCCGAACATTGTCATCACGACTATTACACTCCCAACATAGTCATCATGACAATTTCACTCCCAATATAGTCATCATGACTATTACACTCCCAACATCGTCATCATGACTATAAAACCTCAACATAGTCATCATGACTATTACTCTCCCAACATAGTCATCATGATTATTACACTCCCAACATAGTCACAATGACTATTATTCTCCAAACATAGTCATCGTGACTATTACACTCCCAACATAGTCATCATGACTATTACACCCCCAACATCTCATCGTGACTATTACACTCCCAACATCGTCATCATGACTATAAAACCTCAACATAGCCATCATGACAATTACACTCCCAACATAGTCATCATTAC